>NC_056732.1:200702672-200825172 GCF_019279795.1 Protopterus annectens | reverse complement strand
CCTTCAAAAGCCTGTAGGAGGCAGAATACAGGGATAGGGCCTTGAGGCGATCTGCATAGGACATATTACTTATGCCCTGTATTCTTTTACTGAGGAACCTCTGTAGACATTCCAATCGTGGGATATGCCTGGTTAAGTACATACCAAAGGGAGGCATTGCACTCAATGATAGGTCTGATGAATACCGAATACAGTGGCACAATGACTTCCTTGGACTTAGATGCCATGCCTTTGTTTATAAGATGTTCATTGTGTTTCACTGTTGCAGTTATTACACTTGGGTTATCCCTGCTGGCAGGCTACCCGCAGTCGGCCTGAATTCTAAAGTCCTGGTCTTGCGTCGGTTGCTGTCGCCTCTTCCCTGACGTCAGTGCGCCAGGGGTATATAAGATGCAGCCGATGCCATTTTCTTCAGTCTTTCTTGCCGCGTGGTGCCCAAGCAAATGCAGTTCGCAAGTGCTGGTCGGCCGACTCCTGAGATTTTTGAAATTGAATTTCACATCTGAAGTCTTCAATAAAGCTAAGTACCCCGTTGGGGAAACTTTTTCTTGCTCCAGACCGATGTCAGTAAAAGTTAACAATTGTATTTCTTGGGGGAAGCAATTACCTCATAAGGAATTTCATTCTTACTGTATTCCTTGCCTAGGCCCTAACCACGACGTTGCTAGTTGTCGGTTTTGTGCTAGATTTAACCAACGCACTATTAAGCGTCGGTACGATTTTGCTTTCCATTACTTTGGCCGAAGGTTTAACTATATAATGCCGTCAGAACAGCTGACGCCCGGAGTTCATAAAAAGCGCAAGGAAAAAGAAAAGGACAGGCATCCGATGTCCAAATCCAACGACGAAGCCTCTTCTAGGCCAGTCACCGGTTCACTGTTTCTCAGTGAGGCGCTTTCGCAGCCCCTGACACCTGCTACCTCAGAGCCACAGGCCACCTCCAACTCCCACGTGGAGACAACTAGGCCTCTGGAAACTCAAGGTATTGGGCCTACAGAAAATACTCCCTCAGATGGGTCCGGATCCGCTGAGCAGGCATCGGCTTCTGAGGGTGTTTTCAGACCTACACAGCTTTTTATCAAGACCACTTCAGCAACCAAGACAAAGTCTAAAACACTTTAAAGTCAACGAAACAAGTACAGCATTCTCCTGGACAGTCATCGATGCCTAAGAAACAGATGCTTAAAATGGCCGAGGACCTAATTACTTTGATCAAGGGTTCCCATCCCCCTCCTGATAAAAGGCCTAGGCAGGACACTGACTATGATTCCTCTGATCAGGTTTCTATTTCATCTGATTCCTCTTCAGAACAGGGATATTCTCTTCCTCCCTATGAGGACTCTGATGCTGAAGAATCTATCCCTTCAGCCTCTCCTCCTGAGGACTATTCTTTTGGGGAAACCCTGCACACCATGACGGAGCATTTCCACTGGGAGAGCCAAGATTATTCAGAATCCAAGAAAAGGCTCAGAGACTTTCTTTTATTGCCTCAACACAAACCTCTTGCTATTCCTCCTGTACTAGACATTATAGATGATGTATTTTCTGAGTCCAGTCTGTCTCCTGATTCTTTACCCCCTGCACCAGTTAAGCCAGATTGGTACTACAGGGTTCCAGATTCACATAAATTTCTTTATAAAAACCCTGCTGTTGACCCAGAAACTATATCTCAGGGTCCCAAAGGGGTCAAGGCTTCCACTGTAAAAAAAACCCTGTTCCCTCTGATAGGGATTCTAGAGCACTGGACAGATCGGGGAAAAAAGTTTACACCTCTGCTACTTTAGCTGTAAGGGCTTTAAACTGCCAGTTTCACATGTTTAAATATCAGCAATACCTAATGTCTCTGCTAAAACATAAAATGCTGACAAACTCTGAATGTCCTGAAAACAAGGAAATGCAGGATTTATTGCATGCAGTTGAACAAGTGGGAAAGCATACTTTGCAATGTGGTTTTGATTCATTAGAGGCTTCTTGCAGGGCCACAGTAACAGGCTCTGTCATTCGAAGGCATGCTTGGTTAAAGGAACAGAGTCTGCCTGATCATGTTAAAGCAAAATTATTGGATGCTCCATTACAGCATGATACTTTGTTTGGTGTTAAGGCAGAAGAGGGGTTAAAGAAAATGGAGGATAAAGCGAAATCAATGCAGACAGTAAAGGATTTCTTACAGGTTCAGCCACCCATATTTAGCAGGAACTGGCCTTCTAAGAATTGGTCCTTTCCAGTGTCAGACAGGCCACAAAGAGGCAGATACAGACACCCTAGAGGCAGATCTCAGTCCCAAGGCTCATACAGGCCTAAACAATGGGGTGCTTCTGCCTCCAAAAGCGGAGAAGACAAAGCACAACCATATAGGAAACAGTCCTAATGACTTCCCACTGCCAATGCCAAGCTCTTACCTTTTGGCAGCACCCTTAGGGGGAAAGCTAGCACTTTTCTCACAAAATTGGCACATGATCACCCAGGACAAATGGGTACTGAATATTGTTTCTCAGGGCTACAGGTTCCACTTTCACACTCTTCCAAAGGCAAAAGGTATGCCAGACCTGCCACACAATCAATGGGCAGAGGCACAAAAGCAAATTTCATCTCTCATGGACATGAGGGCTATTCAAAGAGTACCACAGCAAGAGCAGGGACAAGGATTTTACTCAAGACTTTTCTTGATACCCAGAAAGGACAAAGCCTGGAGACCAATACTGGACCTGTCTATTCTAAATACTTTTCTGGACGTTCCTAAATTCATAATGTTGACACTGCAGCAACTTCTGCCCATGCTCGGCAAGAAGGCTTAGCTCGTAACTTTGGACCTCAAAGAGGTATACCTGCATGTCCCAATCAGACAATCTTGCAGAAGATACCTCAGATTCATAGCTGGCTCAATGCACTATCAATTCTCTGCACTGCCCTTTGGCTTATCTACTGCACCCAGGGTCTTCACAAAATGCCTGGCACCAGTAATTGCATTTTGCAGACAAAGAGGAATTCAAATATATCCCTACTTGGATGACTGCCTTATTCAAGCAGAGAGCAAGGACATTATTCTAAAGCATCTGGCATTTGTAAAAAGATTACTAATTTGCCTAGGGTACACAGTAAACGAAAAGAAATCAAAACTAGTGCCCTCTCAGGAGATAATATTCCTGGGTACAAGCTTAAATACAACTGCCCAGATGGCTTATCTCACACCAGACAAACAAAGGAACTGACTCATTACTTCCAAATGATGGCAACAAAAACCCAGTTACCTGCGAGAAAAATTCTGCAGGCTTTGGGCTTCATGGCATCCTGCATTCTGCTAATTCTATATGCAAGACTACATATGAGGAAGCTACAATGGTATCTAAAATGTGTTTGAACTCAACATTGCCACAGCCTGGAAACAATAATTACTGTCATTCCCTGCCTGCAGCAGGAGTTTTGATGGTGGGCACTGGCCTGTCACCACAACAAGGGACAGCCATTAACTTTACCCACAGCCAGGCAGACACTAACAACAGATGGATTGGGTTATGCCTGGGGGGCACACATGGCAGGAAAATGTATTCAGGGCACGTGGCCCGCAAGCCAAATGCATCTTCATTTCAATCAAAAAGAGATGCTAGCTGTACAGAATGCCCTGACAGCCTTCAAAGATCTACTCCATCCAGGACAACTATTGCTAAAGACGGACAATACTACAGTCATGTGGTACATAAACAAGCAAGGGGGCACACATTCCTACCCCCTCTGCAGGCAAGCCATGACTTTGTGGAACACAGCATTGACCTATCAAGTGCATTTACAAGCACAATTCCTGCCAGGAAAGACAAATACTCTGGCAGGCGAACTATGCAGAAACCTCATGGACCCTCACGAGTGGAAACTAGATCCACAAGTATTCAGCATGATAACAAGGAAATGGGGATGCCCAGACATAGATATTTTTGCCTCCCCTCACAACTGCCAACTACAGAGAATTCTGCACAAGGACTTATCACACACAAGCATGGAAGGTGGATGCTCTATCATTCAGCGGGAAAACCCTGACAGTTTATGCCTTTCTTCCACTGCCTCTCCTCCCCAAGGTACTCCTAAAGGTCAGACAAGAGAATCCAAAAATGATTTTGATTGCCCCAGACTGGCCACGCCAGCACTGGTACCCAATCCTAAATAACTTGTCTCAAGGCCCAGCCTGGACATACCTCAAATTCCTCATCTTCTGAACCAACAAAACAATCAGATTCTGCACAGCCAACTCAGAACCTTAAATCTGGCTGCATGGCAAATAATATAACCACTCAGAACACACCTCTCTCTAAAGCAGTTATGGATGTCATTTTGGAAGCCAGGAGGCCCAGCACTAGAAAATCTTATGCAGAAAAATGGAAGAGATTCTGTGCTTGGAATTGGGCACAAGGAATTGACCCGCTTGTTCCAAATATTCCTCAGATTTTACAATACCTGAGATGCTGGACAAAGGCCTATCCTTCTCATCAGTTAAGATCCATGCCTCTGCCATTTCAGCTCATTACAATACGGAACCACCTTTTTTTTCATATCCACTGTTAAGACAGTACCTCAGAGGGGCCAAAAACATAAGACCCCCAAGGAGAGCACCGAGATACCTACCTGGGACCTCAATTTTGTCTTGGAAAAGCTCACACTGCCTCCTTTTGAGCCAGCCAATACAGCTGAGATAAAATTCTTATCATGGAAAACAGCTCTGCTCCTAGCAATAACTTCAGCAAGAAGAGTCTCAAAGTTACAGGCATTAATGGCAGTGGAACCTTTTATCATTTTCCATCCGGACAGGGTTTCTCTAAGGACAAACCCAACATTTATGCCAAAGGTAGTATCCAGTGTGGCTCTTAGTCAAATCATTCATTTGGCTACTTTTTATCCAAACCCCCAGAATAAAGGGGAGAGACTTCTGCATTCTTTGGACATACACAGGCAGCTACGCTTCTACTTGGACAAAACTAGAACTTTCAGAAAGACTGAGCAACTTTTAGTGGCATATGCTGCAGGATCACAAGGAAAGGCTATCTCAAAGCAGACTATTTCAAAATGGATAGGACACTGCATACGTTTCTGCTATGCACAGCATGGCAAATCAGTGCTTAAGGGCATCAGGCCACATTCGACCAGGGCAGCAGCCACATCAGCAGCCTTTATCAGAGGAGTACCAACCACGGAAATTTTGGACGCTGCAACTTGGAGTTCAGTGCACACTTTTACCAAGCACTACCACTTACCTCTTTACTCTAAATCCAGAGCAGGCTTTGCCACTGCAGTTCTGCAGGGCCTCATAGCCACTCCTAATTCTATTTAGACCCAGCCGCCCAACCTCAGCTTTGGGATTCAACCCAAGTGTAATGACTGCAACAGTGAAACACGATGAACATAGTACAGTTGTGTACCTACCATAAATGTAGAAGTTCGAGTGTATTCACTGTTGCAGTCCAGGTTACCCACCCACCACCCCCCTTTCTTTGCTGGGACTTATCTGTACTTCTCTATTCTATACAACCTATGTGGTGTATTTGCTTGTAGATGAATGTGTTGTTTATTTTAGTGCATGCTTTTTATAAGCAATGTTTTTAGCCTACCCTTTTGGGGCACCTGTTATCTGTGGCAAGAAAAACTGAAGAAAATGGCGTCGGCTGCATCTTATATACTCCTGGCGCACTTGTGTCAGGGAAGAGGCGACAGCAACTGACGCCGGACCAGGACTTTGGAATTCAGGCCGACTGCAGATAGCCTGCCAGCAGGGATAACCCAAGTGTAATGACTGCAACAGTGAATACACTCGAACATCTACATTTATGGTAGGTACACAACTGTACTTTGTGCAACATAGAATGATTTCCTCACCATTGTAGAGACGTGATGATCAAAGGCTAGATTACTATCTATGTGTGTCCCCAAGTCCCTGACTCCTGGGTCAACTCTAAGGGGTGTGTTGTCAATATGATATTTACCAGGAATGGATGAGTTCCCAAAGGAGACTGTTATGCATTTCTTGGCATTTAGTTTTAGTTCATGACTCTGACCCCAGTTATTGGTCTGTATCAGCCCCTCCTGGAGAACATTGGTGTCGGTGTGAGATTCAATGACAGCTCCTAATTTGCAATCATCTGCAAATTTAGTTAGCTAGAGACCACTGACATTGGCCTTGACTTCTGAGAAGTAAATGCCAAAAAGGAGCGGTACAAGGACTGATCTCTGAGAGACTCCACTTGTGACTGGCCTGTTTGTAGAGGTGGACTCCCCAATTCTAACTTCCTGGCTCCTGTCTGTGAGCCAGTTGGCTGTTCACTGAGTGACATACGGGTTTCTACCTAACCTCTTGCTTATGTCAACAATGCCTGAATGGGGTATTGTGTCAAATGCCTTGGCCAGGTCAATGTAGGCAGTGTGAACAGTTTTGCCCTCATCCATTGCTTTGGTGACCTTCCCAAAGAAGTCCACCAGGTTGAATAGGCATGATCTGCCCTTTACGAAACCAAACTGGGATGGGTCCAGTGTCTGGAGGTTTACTATATCTCTTTTGATAATCTCCATGATAATTCTTTCCATGGCTTTACATATAAGACTAGTGAGACTTATGGGTCTGTAGTTTCCAGGGTCTGTAGATGGCCCACCTTTGTGGATTGGGATGACTGTTGCCTTTCTTCATTCATGATTCACAAAGCCTATTTGGAGGCCATAGTTAAATAGTAATTCCAGAGGCCCTGATATGTCAGGTTTCATGCTATTTAGAAGGCATCCTGGGATATTGTCTGGGCCCACTGATGCAGTGTTCTTGGTCTTAGAGCATTAAGGACCTGTTCCTTAGTGATAGAAGGTGAGTTATATTTGATGATATTTCCCGAGGGAAGGTTGAGGGGGAGAGGAGTAAAGTTGGAGCTGAATTTATCAGCCAGGAAGTTTGCTATATCTTCAGGCTCAGTATAGTTGGCTCCATTTACAATGAGTTCTGTACACAATTGTGTATTACCTTTGAGGTTGCGGACATAGCTAAAGAATGCTTGTGGTTGTCCTTGGCCTAGGAGTCCAAACTTACCTCAAATTTGGCTTTGGTAGACTTTATTTATCCTCTGAGTTGTTTGTTTAGTTTAATTAGAGTGCTTTTATCCTGCTGGGTGCTGCACCTCCTAATTTTTGCCATGATTTTCTTCCTCAAGTTATATATCCAGTTGATTTTGTGATTCCACCAGAGTGGCTTGTTTTTTGAGTGAGATCTGTGCTTCTTTCTGGTGGGTACAGCTGCCTCTATACAACTATTAACATGCTTGTACAGGGTTTCTGTGAACAGTTCTGCATAGGCAGAAGTGTTCTCAAGGTTTATAGGGGCATGAAATTTTGCCAGGTTCTCACTTAATAGCAGGAGGTTATTAGAATAGTTCCTGAATTTTTCCGGTTTAGCTGGGGGTCCAGGTTTTATTTTTACTTCAAAGGAGACCATTTTGTGGTCTAATCTTACCAGGGAAGGCATTACAGTAGGATGTGTGCAGCACTCTCCCATATTAGTAAGGACCAGATCTAAGTATGGTTGCACCCCTGGTTGGTGTGTTGACTATCTGGTCCATGGAGTTTGTGTTTACAAAATCCAGGAATTTTTGTCCATCTATGTTTGTTGTTTAGGATTCCCAGTTAATAATGGGGTAATTAAAGTCACCCATGAATATGGTATCGGGTTGGATAGTTAGTATTTCTAATAATTTTAAATACGTGGTATGGGTTTCCTGGTTCATAGAGGAGGACCTATAGCTTGCAAGCAAGTGGTATTGGATTTTACCTATGGTGATTTGAACATGGAGCAGCTTGACTGCATTGTCCTGTTTGGCCAGCCTTGGAGTATATTTATTTTTGATGTAAATAGACACCCCTCCACCTTTAGTCCGTGCCTGTGAAATAGCTGGTCTAAATGTATGGAAGGCATTATAATCCTACACTGTTGGTGTGCTGTCTGCGGCTTTAAACCACGTCTCTGAGACTGCACAGACATCAGCATTCTCAAGGTTAGAGAGAGCTTCCAGGGAGTGGAGTTTTTTGTTTTGACTCCCAGCATTGAGGAGTAATATCTTTAGATTTTCTTGGTTTTGATTTGCTATGTCGGAAGTACTTTCAGTTTGGCATTGCCTAAAAAAGGCACTACAGGAAAATTCAATGTTTTCGCTAATATTCAAAAGCCTAGAGGGGAGAGGTGGAGACCATCCCTGGCAAAGCAGCCTGGTTTGTTGACCATCTCCTTCCATGCTGACATATATTGCACCCCCTTAGAATGACACCAGAAACTAAGCCAATTATTTAAGTAAATCATCTTTTGTTCATATTGTGGCATCATCCTTGGAGAAGGTAAAATGCTTCTCAGTGCTATGTTCATACCAGCCTGAGACATATATTCCAAAAGCTCTATTATGTCTCTCTTCATATAGTCTAGGGAGGTCTGTCTCAGGTCATTTACTCCCACATGAACTGTGATTGAGTCATATTGGTAATTGTGATCTAGTGACCTGAGTGCATGCGTAATATTGCAGATCATAGCCCCTGATAAGCATCTGACCATAACTTTCTCCTTACTCAGCCTGGTGAGAGGGACATCAGTGTGAATGTTGGATTGTGTGGTGACTTGCCTTATGGGCTTAGAGGTAGAGGATCCATGAGATGTAGCGCTATGTGTTAATGTGGGTGTTGTTTTGAAGGAGTGCGTTTGAGGCTGCTGAGGGTATTTCTTATCTCTACTTTGTCTAGGAGGTCTTTGTTGTTTAGGAAGGTTACATGTAAGTGCCTCAGTAATTGTGGGTCTATATGTCTGCTTTGAAATGTGCGTGGTGGGTGCAGCATGTGTACTGCTGACAACCTTATTGACATTAGGAGTAGTTTTATGTGAGAGCTTTGCCTCCAGTGACGTGTAAATACATCTCTCACATACCGTATCAGTTTGTTTGAGAATTAACTGGTTGTCAATAAACATGAGGCAATTTCTACATTGCCTCAAGATTCCCATGTCCACCAAGCCGGTAATGGAGACAGTAGGAAACTTCATATCCATGGAAACAGACCCTTTTTTATTGATTAAACTGTTGGAGTGAGAATATTAATCACTGTCAGGAGTATCCTGTTTGCAACTTTGTGGACAGTGCTTGTCACTGCAAACTAGTTGTCCTGTGTGCAACTAGCTATTGGAGAAATTTCAGTTGTGCTTTTACAGGAAAAATGTTACTCAATGTGTCTGAGTCTGTACAGAGCACTGCTAAAGACTTGAGGGGAAACTAATATGTAGACCCTGACAATTTAAGGATGAATTATTTAGGCAGATATTCTGAAGTTAGAAAGAAATCAAGCAGTACTTGCAGAAAACAAAGTATTAGCTTGTCAAGAATGTTGAAAAGAAGGGAGTCGCATGAATGGCTACTGCCTGGCTACCTTGAATAGCAACCAGACCAATGAGGTACATTAAGCACAGACACTCACTCTCAAACCAGAAAGAGTCAGGAATCAGTGCACTCTGCTCCTACTCTCACCAGGATCAGAATATATGCACAGATTACAAGCTGTCACCTGTAAAAACAGTTATTAGGCTTTCTGGTGATCAGCAGTCCACAGGAAATAATGTCACTGTACTCTTTCTAATCCCAAGATAACTACTGAATAATTCACAAACCTCTAAAACAAGGTCCACAGCGCCACCCCATGGGCTAGATTGTGAAGTTTCCATACCAAAAAAAATAAATAAAAATAATGCTCAGAAAATTCAGAAATGTGTTTAGCCAGGGCATTGTTAAGCTCTTTCGAACCAGTACTACAAATATGTTCCCTTATCCTGTCCTTAAATGCCCATTTGGTCTTTCCCATATAGAGACGAGCATATTTCTGACAAATAGCTGCATAAACAATACCCTTAGAATGACAACAGTAGAACTTAGGGCTAATAGTTATGTTTGGTGTTAACTGTTGGTCCCTTTACATTAGATACCTCAATGACATCTGTATTTTTTGGACCAAACATCATGATAGGATACAGAACTTTTTGATTACATCAACGATACCACCTCCTTTTTTTAATTTACACGTTCAGTTTCTGATGAAATCCTACACTATTTAGTCAGTCAGTTAACTGATGACAGACGTAACAACAGATTTATGTCGTCTGTTTTCAGAAAACCAACATGTTTGAATTCTTTTTTTTTTTTTTTACATTTTACCAGCAGTCACCCTCTGCATCAGAAAAAAGCAGTGGTTAAAGGACAACTGGTTAGGGCTGCTAAGGTGGTTTCTGATGTTTCTGCTTTTTTATTGGAGTGTGAAAAATTAAAGAAAATGTTCTTGAGAAGAGGATATCCTGAAAATGTTATGGATATCATGGATGAGTTGGTTTCCAAGAGAGAACTTGGTACATATTACCCCCCTTTTGAAGAATACACATAATTTTAAATAGCCTAGATTTTCCAGACATTGAAAAGATTATTCAAAGGAATGCTTTTTTTGGTCAGTCAGACAGTATAGGAAAATGGTGGGGCTTTCCCCGTTGTTTTGCAAAGGGGAGTGTGTCTTAAGAAGCTGTTTGAATGTAATAATGTTGGTCAAAGGTTTGCCGATATCTTAGAAATCCTGAAGCAGAGAGGTGATTGGAAACCTAGCAATCCTTCGTCCAAGGAGTGTGTATATCTGGCGACTTTTGATACTTGTCCACCTACCTCCTGGGTGACTGTATGCACCAACAAGCTTCTGGAATTGATTTCTTGGCAGGCATGGAAGGCCCCCAACACCATCAAACTGATCCCCCAGAGACCAGATAAAATTATTACAGCCTCAGATGATAAGCCGTTTTGGACTAAAGATGCATCCGTAGATGCCAAGGTTGTGACTGCAGCCACCAAAAAAGATCTAGCAGAGGAAAGTTCTTATATCCATCTGCCTAACAAGGAGTCTCGGATGATGGATAGGTTTGAGAAGTGTGTTTATGCTTCATCAACCTTTGCACTAAGGTCTTTGAACTATCAAACACATTTTACGAGACTGCAAAAGGATCTGATAAAGGAACTTTCAGATATCCTGTCAGGATCCGTTTTTGAAGAAGTACAAGCATCAGTTTCTTCTCATTTGGTCACCCTACAATTTATTTCAAACTTGTCAATGAGGCAAATCTCTCATGTAACCAAAGGAAAGACCCGAGCAGCGGGTTCAGGAATTTCTATCTGGAGGCATGCCTGAATGTGCTTATGTGATTTTGTGGAGCCTTTCAAGTCATTATTTGTCAGTGCTGCCTTTGACAGCTCTTCTTTGTGTGGTGCAACAGTAAGAGATACCTTATCCAGGTGTGAGAAAGATGGAAAGACCCTATCTGCCATGGACATCATTTTTCCACTCCTCAGAGATCCTGTTTAGGAATCAGAGAAGTAGTGGAAGGATATGGTCCAGATAATCTCAAGGGCCTTTTCAAGACATACATGGAGGTAGTTACCCTAGAGGCAGAGGGGGAAACGCAAATGGTAGATAATGCCCTTGTGGCAGAGGAGGCCCACGAAACCAAGTATCCAAAGATACTTTCTTTGGAAGACCTTTTCAGAGCTCCTGAAAGGAGGCTTGATTGCCCTATTCTGGAGGCAATCGGGGGTCAACTGTCCCTGTACCAGAGTGCCTGGCTAACAATAACATCAGATGCATGGGTGCAGAATATCATTTCCAGGGGAAACATTATACCCTTCTTCCTTCCACCTCCCCAGTTCAAAAAATCCCCCCGATGTTCCATCCAGTCCAAGGGAACAAGCAGCTATTCATAAAGGCTGCTAGAAAAAGTCATCCAGCTTACTCAGGGTTCTTTTTAGTGCCAAAAAAGACAGGGGACTGGAGACCAATTTTGGATCTAAGCAAACTAAACAAATCAGTTCGACACAGCAAGTTCCAAATGGTCACATTTCAGTCCATTCTTCCGTTTTTGGAAAAGGACAACTGGATATGCTTTGTAGACCTTCAGAATGCGTGATACCACATAAAGATGAACAAGTGATCCAGAAGGTACCTACACTTCTGACTGGGGAGCCAGTCATTATCAATTCAGAGCTCTGCCCTTATAATGTATTATTTTTATTCTTACTCTATTTTTAAAGGTGGTGTAGGACGGAGACAAAAGTTTTAATAGTGTAACTATTCCGGAAGCTGTTGCTTTAACTCAGAATTGGTTCACCCAATTTAAAAGCTACTTAAATACTAATTAAGTCTATGGTTGCTGGTTTTGAAAAAGTCTGTCATGTGAATAGACGAAAGGGCTTACCTGGATTGTTTTTTCTGACACAGTACTGTCCTATTTTATTGGATTTTATTCTATTAAATGGACATTTGAGAGAAGACTTCGTTTTCCTGGTAGTTTTTGGTCTGTACAGGGTCTGGTTTGATTGCTTCAAACTTAAAACAATGAAAAGCCAAAATAGCGAAGCGGCTTTTTAGCGAATTCTTTCCCAGGGAAAGAATTCACTTGGCCGCTTCCGTTACTTTGCTGTTTTCGGCACTGTAGTGCGACCTCGGAGTTGGTATATTTAAGTGGGGGTGGGTTGGGCGAAGCTCCCCACTTTATGTATTTTTTCAATTTTTTTTTTGGAACAGCGATTTTTTCCCTTGGAAAAAAATCGCTGTTCTGAGCTTTCGAGATTGTAAGCTTTCGCTTACATGGGGTAGATTATTCATCATTCGCTTTTTTAAGCGTTCGATGATGTAATATAAACCCCAGTCAGATAGTGGTGGAAGGGATATTCCGCAAATGGGGCCAGCCTTGCTGCGGTCTTTTCGTCTCTCCCCAAACAACAAATGTAGCAGCTATTGTGCCCTGATCCTCCCACGAGTTGAATCACTGAGGGATGCTGTTCTTCACACTTGGCCCCTCATGTCTCGTTTATGCCTTTCCCCCAACTCTTTTATTTCTGAAATTTCTGCAGAAAGCAAACTAGTTGAAGAGCAAAGAAATCCTGTTTGCACCATATTGGCCTCCAGACTTCCTGTCTCACCTGACAGGTATGTTTCATCAGAACATTCTAAACCTCAGGATAACTGCTTGGTTTCTCCAATCCCGTCAATAGCCAGACAACCTAAGTTCACTTCAACAGTCCATCACATACCTTTATCCTCTCATAAGTCTACATGTAAACTGTACTCCATTAAATGTACATGTAAACTGTACTCCATTAAATGACGGAGATTTGTCTACTGGACACTGCAAAATGATCTGGATCCCTTCTCAGCCCAGAACCGTAGTATAGTTGAATTTTTAGCCGAAATGTTTAATGAAGGAGCAGTTTCTGCAACAATCAAGGTACAGTTAGTTAGCTGCAATTTTGCAATTTTCATATTGGCTTTCGGGGTTCTCCAGTTGCTTCACGCAAGCTCTGTAGCCTTTTTGAAAGGAACTCTCATCCTAAAACCCCCTTATATAGACGCAACTCCCTTTGGGACCTGAATTAGGTGTTGCAGGCAGTCATACAGCCTCCTTTTGAACCAGCAGCTAAGTATGATTTCAAGTTCCTTTCTTGGAAAGCTATTTTTAGTAGTTATAACCTATGCAAGAAGAATTTCTGAGATTCAAGGCTTAATGTCACAACTACCATATTTGATCTTTCATAAAGACAGGGTTGAATTACATACAAGGCCATCTTTTCTACCTAAAATAGTATTGGACACCAATATCAACTAATCCATCAGTTTACCAGTATTTTTTCTAAATTTTCCAATAAAGGTGAATACCTGCAACATTTATTAGATGTTCACAATTACATTTTTACCTTCATAGGACAAAAAATATCAGGAAATCTGATCAACTCAGATTGTATTTCATTCATGTACAAGAAAAAGGGTATTACTTTACTGAAACCATTGTGAGCCCATTCAGCTAGACCTGTGGCGACTTCATCAGTATTTTAAGCTAGAGGGTCCATAGATGATGATATATGTGCAGCCCCAACTTGGGCTACCACTATATCTTTGTTACTCATTACAAATTGGACTTGATCTCCAGGGGAAAAGCATCATTTGGTTCAGTGGTGTTGAGGAGCATCCTTCCTTTTGTCTACCCAGGATCTAGGGTAGCTGGGGACTCTGTCCCACATGTTAAGGATAGAATGAAAATTGACGCTATCAGATAAAGAAGCTATGTACTCACCATAATGTTCCATCTGTGTTGTCCGTTTTCATTCTTCCTCAACAACCCACCCTCCAACCCCCTACCTTTGGACTCCTAAAAGAGCAAATAGGCATATATTGTCACTCCCCTGTGCTGAGCTTCAGAGATACTGTCACTATCAATATATGTTATCTTCTCTACCTTATCTTTTCTCATATATATATATATATATATATATATGTATGTATGTACGTGTGTGTGTGTGTATATATATATATATTTATTTATATATATATATATATATATATATATATATATATATATATATATATACATTTTTGTAGATATTTATCAGCAAACAAGATATGAGGTAACTTGGGAAGGATGGCATTATGGGTAAGGGAGGAGCTCGAGAGCTTTATTGTTGCCACGAGCTATTGCAACAGCCAAGTCGGATCCGAGGATCGGATCTGAACCCAAAGGTTGAGGAAGAATGAAAATGAACAACAAGGATGGAACATTATGGTGAGTACATAAGTTGTTTTTGCACATCATGCACATTATCAAAAAAAGCCTTATAAACCTCCCATCCTTCTCTGAAAAATTTTCATGAAGATTTTATAATCTGTGTTCGCTAATGCTGTAGCTCTTCAGTTTCTAAGATCACCATTATCTTTTTTTTAACAAATACTCCTGTTATACTCATTTATTTGTATTATGGAACTTTGCTCCCTGGGCCTCCACTGAAAATGGGTGTTTGGCCCAGTGGACTTTCCCGATCAACAAATGTCAATAATATAAATAAATAAACTTAACCACAATTTCAACTACCCTCTCATCTTTAATCTCATTCTTTAATAATTTGTGCACTGTACTGACCAATATTCTTTCATCTTCTGCAAAATGTTTGTAAAACTTTTACCCAATTCTGTCTTTTTCTGAAACAGTTTTCTTATTTGCTAACTGTAAGACATTAGTTATCTCCTCTGTTATAGTGTAGATCTTTATCTTTTCCCAAGCCCCTTCACTAATACTGTTCGATTCTTAATTTATTTTTTCTTGAGCACGTTCTTTTCGATGCATTTTTGTCATATACTTATAGATTATTTCCATTGTCCCACTCTTATAATTCTTACATTTCTTTTCATCACTTATATCTTTTTACAGCATTCATCAGTCAGATCCTTTTAAATTTTTCTCCTTCCTTTCAAACTTCTATAAATATGATGCCATCATTTCTTTCTACCTCTGTAGAAAATATCTGTGCTTTTTAACGTCTTTCATCCTTTCTGCATTAATTTCATACGATGCTTTACCAGAGATGGCCTGCACCTTTCGCCCCTGGGATTCCAGATACTTGCTAAGGCTCTTGCTGCTCCTGTAGTGCCTTTTTTAGGCAAGGTTCAAATGACAAATTCACCACCGTAACAAAAACAGGCAAGCAAAAACTGAGGGTAATGCTACTTAATGCTAGAAGTCTAAATCTCAAAATGCACTCACTCGAGGCACTCATTAAAGTGGAGAACATCGATATCTGTGCAGTGACTGAGACCTGGTTCAAGGCTCCAGAGAGCACCCCTGCACTACCAGGCTATAACTCATACCACACTTTTCGGCCATGTAACCTGGACCGGAACACCAAAGGCAGAAGTGTGTCCATATTCATTAAGGATATCCACACCTCCAGGCTAGTTGCTCAGCATAATGCATCTGAGGTTATCCAACTGCAACTAACTCTGGGCAGAACTACAATCCAAATTGTAGCTTGCTACAGACCCCCACCATGCCCCAAGATTCCCACTCCTCTTTTCTTGATGTACTGGAAAATATTAGCATTCAACCAAGCACCCTAATAATGGGTGATTTCAACTACCCCACCATTAACTGAGAAAACTACTCATGTACCAACTCCTTCGCTCAACGCTTTCTGGAATTCATAAATTCCAATGCCCTGGATCAACTTATCCACACCCCCACCAGGGGCAACAGTGTCCTAGACCTAGTCATTACTAACATGAGTGACCGGTGTTCCACACCTGAAGACATCTCCTCATTGGTCCGATTTGACCATAAGCTAATCACCCTAGATATCCACATCCCGCCTCCACCCCCCCATTAAGGAAACCATGGTAAAAAAATTTCTCCAAAGCCAACTTCATGCTTCTTAATACAGACGTGGCAAATTTCATGATGCCTATGCAGATGGACAGTAGAGTTACGACTGCTGAATCCTGCGCAAATGCACTCTATAAGCACTTACACGAGTGCATGGATCGTGCTATCCCAAACACAGAACCAAGATGCTATCCTCCAAAAAATGGATGCCAGTCTGGTGGTCCCCTGCCATAAACAAACTGTACAATAGAAGGAAGAAACTGTTGCACAAGAGAGTAAAATTTCATGAGTGGAGGAGCTCCCTGGTCAGCCTCAGTAAGAAGATGAGATCCCTTATAAAATCCTCAAAAGCTAGCTCCGAAAACAAAATCGCCACTGATTCTAAGGACAATGACAAAGCATTCTATAGCTATGTCAAGAATCTCAGTGGCAACACTCAGATCTGCTCTGAGTAACAGCACAACAGCACGAAAATTACAGAACCAACTGATATTGCCGACATCCTGGCAGATAGGTTCAGTTCTAACTTTACCCCCCCTCTCACCCCCTTAAGGGCCCATATCTATACAGGAAGAATGCAGAGTCCCTGTAATCACAACTGCACAGGTAAAAGCTGCACACTCTAAAGCCAAAAACACAGCATACATGGGACAACATCCAGGGCTACAGTTTACACAAACGTCAGAACAAACTGGCTCCCCACCTAAGCATCATGATCAATCATAGCCTCACATCAGGCTTTGTGTCCACTGAATGGTGCACAGCACCAGTTATCCCACTCCACAAAGGGGGAGCCACCACTGATCCCGGGAACTATCACCCTATTAGCCTGACGAGTCTGGTCTGCAAGGCCATGGAACGTATCATCATGGAACTCATAAACAAAGACATTGGTAACCTCCAAACTTTGGACCCCAGCCAGTTCGGGTTTGTGAAAGGCAGATCATGCCTCCTGAACCTGATCGACTTCTTTGAGGCAGTCACCAAAGCCGTAGACGAGGGTAAGGTGGTTCACACAGCCTATCTTGACCCCGCCAAGGCTTTCGACACCATCCCCCATTCTGGAATTATAGCTAAACTCACTAAACTAGGTATAAATCCCTACGTCACAAGATGGGTTGCCAACTGGCTCACTGACAGAACCCACACTGTAAAAGTTGCAGACTCCAAATCTGACTTCAAACCTTTGACAAGTGGAGTACCACAGGGTTCAGTCCTGGGACCTCTCCTGTTTGGTATCTACTTCTCTGAAGTACAGGCTAACACAGAAGGCCTATGGCTAACGAAGTTTGCAGATGACTGCAAACTAGGAGCCATATTCGAGTCCCCAAATGATGTGGACATCCTACAGAAGGGCCTCATTGAAACAGATGCCTGGTGTCAGAGCCATGGCCTCAAGTTCATTGATAAAAAGTGCATTGTCATCCCCGTTGGTAAAAACTCTGTACCAATGAACTACCACATAGGCAGCAATCTACTTGACACCGAATGTGTGATAAGAGACCTTGGGACCCTGGTGGACAGTAGTCTCTCCTTTGATAATCACATCGCCACAGTAGTCTGGAAGTTCTTCTACATGGCACATCTCATCATAAAAGGGTTTTCATCCAGGAAAGAAAAGGTCATTGTTCCCCTCTACTCGACACTCATCAGACCCATTATAGAATACAACGCCCCTTTTGGAATGTACGTCACAAGACGTCTGCAGCAGTTGGAAAGGCTACAGAAGTACCTCACAAAGAGGATTACTGGCCTCAAACAGATGCCCTACACTGACCGTCTTAAAAAAACTCCAGCTTTACTCCATAGCATATCGCCTACTCCGAGGTGATCTCTGCCTCGCATATAAAGCTATGTCAAACCCAGAGCGGTTGGACATGCTACACCTAACGAAATCCCAATCCCTCTGAGCTACATGCTCTAGGGACCTAAATCTTGTCACCACAATAAACAGTCCATGCTGGAGGGATAGATTCCTGTCCTGGAGACTTCCCATACTCTGGAACAAGGTACCCATCTATGTCAAGCAAAGTTTCTCATTAGCACTCTTCAAGACAAATCTTGATGAGTCGATGGGAAATAGGAAATACAACCCGGGGATCACTTCTGTGGCTCTGTTCGACAGTGGCACAAGAAAATAATTTTCTTGGGTGGCGTAAGCCAGGGATCCTTGTTGGCTAGGCTTACTTAGGCCCTTGGGCCATAGCCTAGTACCTACCAATGAACCTATCTGTTATTTCATCATAACATTTTGCCATATTCTACAAGTATCCTTCCGTATGCCTCCTTTACTTTTTTGCCTCTCTTTTTATTCATAGACCTCCTTGTATTTCTGTTTGAATACTATCCACCATTCAGTCCAGTCAATGTGCACACACTTCGTATTCCTATGTTCCTTCCACTAAGTGCACATACTTTCTTTCCATCCCTGAATCTGTATCCATTCCACTATTAATCTTTTTATATACCTTTCTGTACTCTTAATTACCTCAAAGTTAACCCCAGATTCTTCCAGGTTATCAGTGATTAATGAAGTTTAACACATTTCACCCTTTAATTTCCTCTAAAGTCTTGAAAAAAAACAAAATAATCAATTTTGTCATCACCCTTCCTTTTATGATATGATACCACTTTCCTTTACCAACTGCAGATTCCGTTTTCATAACTGCTCTATTTAATTCCATGTATCATTTTCCCCTTTTCCTCTGAATGTTACAGTTAAAACACCCAGTAATATTGTTTTCAGATTAATCATTAAAAACTATTTCCTCAAAAAAGTTGCCTCCTCAGAAAAATGAACGTGTAAACCTCGGTCAGCTTAAAAATAGTCTGCCTCGTAATTTGACATCTTTTGTCATTCCCATCTTGGCTTTTCTTCCATGACATCCAAAAGTATTATGTTTTTTATCTTTAATGCACCCCCTCCCCCCAGAGCAAGTGCCACTCCTATCTGTCCATAATACCTTTTCATTCATAACCATTCACGTTGCTCTTTTTTCCCCTTTTTTTATATGTCTTTTATCCAGCAAATAAAGATATCAACATGTCTTTCCTTATTCCATTTCAAAATTAACAGTCTCTTTATATTACTTATAAGTAACATTTGCAAGTATGATGCATGCATTATCCATCGCTGTACTTTTAACCTTTGTACCCTTTTGTCTCATATTCTTTTAACACTTATATTGTCTTGTTGTAGTAGATCATTCTTCATCCCTCACATTCATATTACTCCACACCATCCTTTGATGTTCATCGTGTTTCACTGTTGCAGTCCTAACCAATGGATTATCCAGCTCCCGGTAGCCCTCGATCGGCCAGAATACCAAAGGTAAGTAAAAATGACATCGGCTGTCATCAGTTGTAAAGGACGTCAGGGCGTCCAATACAAAAGGAGGCAGCCGACGTCACTTACTCAGTCTTCCTTGCCGCGCAGCCCAAAGCAGAAGCATTTCTTGCTCGAGTGCCAGTCGGCAGTTTACCTTTTTTGTTTCTGACTACAAAGTTGAAGTCAACTACAGCTAAGTACCCCATTAGGGATCCTCTTTTCTTGCCTTAACGAATGTCAGAAAAGGTTAATTGTCTTACCTGTGGAGAGCAGATTCCCCATAGCAATTTTCATTCCTATTGTATTATTTGTTTAGGCCTTGACCACGACGTTCCTAATTGTGATCTCTGTGCTTCCTTTAATCCGCGTACTATTCGTCGTCGGGCTAAGCTTTTAGCTAAACATTTTGGAGTTTGGCCTAAGTTTGTCTGTATGGCATCCGCTGGTCTTCAGGCTTTGGATATCCCCAAGAAACGTAAGGATAAGGACCGTGACAGGCTTCCAAAGGTCAAGTCCTCGGATGACGTTAAGTTGGTCGTCAGTAATGTGGTAGCCAGTGAGGCACCTTTGCAGCCCGCAGATTTTCAACTGCAGGCCTCAGATGAGAACATTTCAGAGGCCCCCAGGCCTCCGGCTTCCATTTTGCCTTCTGACCTTCTGCCTGTTGCCTCTTCAGCTGGATCCGGAGACGCTAAGCTGACTCCGGTGTCCGAGGCCTCCGTTCTTCGTTCAGACAGCAAGCTCATACCGACGACTTTGGCTGCAACTTCAGCGGTTGCCAGGCCTCCCAAGTCCTTCAGACTTGCAGGTAAATCTTCCAGTCGTAAGCCTGTGAAGAAACAGGCTCCAGTTTCCTCTCGTTACCCTCAGTCTCAGATGGTTAAAATGGCTGTTGACCTTTTGACTCTTATTAGGGTTTTACAGTCTCCTCCTTCAAAAAGAGGTAGGGATGTCTCTCCTGAGACTTTGTCTTATTCGGGTTCTGATACTTCTAGCATTTCTGTTGATGAAGAGGAAGTATCTCAGGCTTTCTCTCCTTTTGAAGATTCAGACACAGAGGAGTCCATCCCTTCTGCTTCTCCTCCAAAATATTTCTCTTTTGGTGATGCTTTAAATACTCTCAGGGAACATTTTAAATGGGAAAGTCAGGATTATCCCCTTTTTAAGAAAAGGATTAGGGAGTTTTTGGATTTGCCTCAGCATAAGCCTTTGACTATTCCACCTGTGTTGGAGGTGGTTGATGATGTTTTTCTGGAAAATTCCTTGGCTCCAAATTCGGTTCCTCCTGAAACCTGACTGGTACTATAGAGTCCCTGATTCTCATTTGTTTCTTTTCAGGAATCCGTTGGCTGATCCAGAGGTTATTTCTCAAGGCCCCAAAGGAGTTAAGGCCACTGTTACTAAAAATCCTGTTCCTTCTGACGGACTCTAGGAACCTAGATAGGTGGGGTAATAAGGTTTATACCTCTGCCACTCTTGCTATTAGGTCTACTAATTGTTTTTTTCATATGCTGAAGTACCAGCAGCACACCTTGGAAGCTATTTAGTCTAGGATAGTAAGTGTGCCTCTGTTGGCGGAGAGTAAGGATATGCAGGATTTACTGAATTCTGCCAGTTTTGTCAATAAACATTCATTACATTGTGGTTTTGACATTCTAGAAGCCTCCTGTAGGGCTACAGCTACTGGCTCTGTTATTAGAAGGCATGCTTGGCTCAGGGAGCAGCCCCTACCAGAGCCTGTCAAGTCTACGCTTTTAGATGTACCTTTACATAAGGACAGTCTTCTTGGCAGCAAAGCAGAGGAAGTGCACAAAAAGATGGAAGACAAGGCCAAGTCTATGCAGACAGTTAAAGACTTTCTGCAAGTTCAGCCTCCTCGCTTAAGCAGGAATTACCCTTCTAATAGTTGGACGTTCCCTGATACCAGCAGACAGAACCGTTCTAGGACTAGAGGTTACAAATCTTCTGGGGGACAGGTGGCTACCCCTCAAAGGTCTAAGCATTGGCAGGCTTCCTCTTTCAAGGCGGGAAGTTCTAAGCCTGCATCTCAATCTAAATATTCTCAGTGACTCTGTCCAACTTCTGCCTGTTCTTGCCTGCCCGGAGACTCCTTTAGAGGGAAGGTTGGCCCTTTTTGCAAATGTCTGGGCCACCATCACGGACGACAAATGGGTACTCAGAACTGTATCCGTAGGACACAAGTTTTCTTTCCACTCCTTTCCAGTACCAAAAGGATTCCTGGATGCTCCTCCAAACCAAAGGGCAGAAGTAAAAAAGCAAATTTTGTCTCTGTTACATCTGGGAGCAATAGAATCAGTTCCTGCTCAGCAGGTAGGCCAGGGTTTCTATTCCAGACTTTTCCTAGTTCCAATAAAAGAAGGCACCTGGCATCCTATCCTAGATCTATCCATCCTGAACTCTTTCTTGATAATTCCAAAGTTCAAAATGCTCACTCTGCATCAGTTGCTGCCAATGTTAGAAAAGGATTCCTGGCTGGTAACGTTGGATTTCAAAGAAACTTATCTGCACATCCCTATCAGGGAAAGTTGCAGGCAATACCTTCGTTTCAGGGTGAGCAAGCAACATTATCAATTCTCTGTGCTGCCATTTGGCTTATGTACTCCTCCCAGAGTTTTCACAAAGTGCCTGACTCCAGTCATTGCTTTTTGCAGGCAGAAAAAATTTCAGATTTATCCATACTTGGACGATTGTCTAATTCAAGCAAATTCTCAGGAACAGCTGTTAAAAGGATCTAGAATTTGTAAAGACTCTTCTCTCTTTCCTAGGTTACACTCTCAACGTGGAAAAATCAAAAATGGTGCCATCCAAAGAGGTAACATTCCTGGGAGCGAGTCTGAACACAGCTGCCCAGATGATCTATCTCACCCAGGAGAAGCAGACAACTGTTTCAGTTTACTTCAAGGACTTGGCAAGCCTGTCCCAGCTCCCTGCAAGGAAATACCTGCAAGCTCTGGGGTTCATGGCCTCTTGCATTCTCATGATTCCATATGCAAGACTGCATATGAGGAAATTGCAGTGGTGCCTGAAGAACATTTGGTGTCAACACACACAGGACCTGGATGTGATAATTCCTCTGCTTCCATGTCTGCAGACAGAGTTTCTATGGTGGGCAACAGCCTGTCTGCAGAACAAAGGCATGCCTTTTCGTCCATCCCTTGCCACTCAAGTTCTTACCACAGATGCATCGGACTACACCTGGGGAGCTCACCTGGATGGCAAATGCATACAGGGAAGTTGGAATGCCCAGCAGATGCACCTGCACATAAATTTAAAGGAGTTGATGGCAGTCCAGCAGGCCTTACTAGCTTTCAAGCATCTTCTTTCTCCAGGGACCCTGCTTGTCAGGACAGACAACACCACAGTCATGTGGTACATCAACAAGCAGGGAGAGACTCATTCTTACCTCCTGTGCAGACAGAGCATGAGTCTTTGGTCCATAGCAGCATCCCTGGGCCTGCATCTCCTAGCTCAGTTTCTTTCAGGAAGGCTCAGTGTTTTGGCAGACCAGTTGAGCGGACAGACCCTGGATCCTCATGAGTGTTAGCTGAACAGAGCAGTTTTTTACAGCATCATTCAGCGTTGGGGCACTCCTCAAGTATTCATTTTATTTTATTTAACATTTGTTGACCGGGAAAGTCCAACTAGGTTCCACAGATCCTGTTTTCAGTGTAGGCCCTGGGAGAAATGCTCCGAAAAGTAGATCTTTTCTCCTCTCCAGACAACCATCCTTTTCTTCTTCCCTTTCCCAGCAGGTGATTGACGTGCTGAGGGAGGCCAGGAGGCCTAGCACTAGGAAGTCTTATACTGGCAAATGGGACAGATTCTCTCATTGGCTGCAGGCTAAAGGGGGAATCTTCTTCTCAGCCTGCCCTTCCTCTGATCCTGGAATATCTGGCTGATTTGCTTCAGGGTGGTCTTTCTTTTTCCTCTATCAAGATCCATGCTTCAGCCATTTGTGCTCATTGTTCTTTTGAACAACCCATTTTCTCTCATCCCCTGATGAAAATGTTTCTCAGAGGTGCTTGCAACTTAACACCTCCCAGAAGGGCACCTACTCCAGCCTGGGATCTTAATTTTGTTCTAGAGAAACTCACTCTTCCTTCTTTTGAGCCAGCTGCCACTGCAGATTTAAAGTTTCTCTCGTGCTCTCTGCCTTCCTCTTGGCTTTAACTTCAGCAAGGTGGGTTTCGGAGCTGCATGCTTTGAAAGGTGTGGAGCCTTTTCTTATTTTCCATGCAGATAGGGTCTCTCTGAGAACCAGCCCCTCTTTTATGCCTAAGGTGGTTTCTAGCCTGACTCTTAATCAGTCCATACACTTTCCTACCTTCTTTCCTCATCCTCGAAATAGAGGTGAAAGAATCCTACATTCTCTTGATGTGCATAGACAGCTCAGGTTTTACCTGGACAGGCCTAAAGACCTTCGGAAATCAGCACAGTTATTGGTCAGTTTTGCCCCTGGAGCCCAAGGCAAGGCTATTTCTAAGCAAACCATTTCTAAATGGATTGCACATTGTATTACTTTTTGTTATTCCTTTCATGGCAAGGTTCCTCCACAAGGGGTTAGGACCCACTCTACTAGAGCAGTTTCCACTTCTGCAGCCTTTTTAAGGGGTGTTCCTACTAAAAACATTTTGGAGGCTGCCACATGGTCTTCTGTTCACACTTTCACAAAGCATTATAATTTGCCTTTGTTTTCAAGAGCCAGGGCAGGGTTTGTCACTGCTGTTCTGCAGGGCATTATCTCCAATCCTTGATTCTGTTGGTTCCTCCTCCCTTTTCTCTGGGCTTTGGTAATCAACCCATTGGTTAGGACTGCAACAGTGAAACACGATGAACATAGTACAGTTGTGTA
Source organism: Protopterus annectens (assembly GCF_019279795.1). NCBI lineage: Eukaryota > Metazoa > Chordata > Ceratodontiformes > Protopteridae > Protopterus > Protopterus annectens. Next base: position 200,800,758 of record NC_056732.1, on the reverse strand, counting down.
CACTTACCATAAATGTAGATTTTCGAGTGTATTCACTATTGCAGTCCTGGTTTCCCTCCCCACTTCTCCCTTTTCTCTTTTCCTAAGGTACAGGCTAAATTTGGTATTATTTGCCAAAATGGCTTTTGGTTTAAGCCTTGTTTTCTTGGGGCTTCTGACTGTTATGGCAAGAAAGATTGAGGAAGTGACATCGGCTGCCTCCTTTTGTATCGGACGCCCTGACGTCCTTTACAACCGACGACAGCCAATGTCATTTTTACTTACCCTTGGGTATTCTGGCCGTTCAAGGGCTACTGGGAGATGGATAACCCATTGGTTAGGACTGCAACAGTGAATACACTCGAACATCTACATTTATGGTAAGTGTACACAACTGTACTTTTCAAATGCCTCTTATGCATTACAGACCATTTTGATCACAGCTTTCAATTTGTTTCCCCATATAACACTAGCATACTTGTATGTTCTCACTTGTATGCTCATTGTCATTTTGGTCCTCACGCAGGACTTCTCTTTCAGGCTTATCACCTACTTTACACTTTACGTTAGAAATCCTCTCCTTATTTACTAAACTGTTAGCAAACCATAGGTGGTCTACCCTTTATATTTATAGCACATAGGTTTACATTCTTTGACGTATGTACTCTTTCTACAACTATTACATTGTTTAAAAAGGAATGCCCTTATTAAGTGATCAGATTTGCCACACACAAGCATGTTTTGGGCTGTTCCCAATATTTAATAACATCTCTACACTTAAGAAAATATACAATAGGTAAATGGCAGAGTCCATCATCTTTTAATTTTTAACATATCATGCCTCACTCCCCCATGTCACTGGCATCTGATAATTTTTTATTAACCCTAGTTATTTTATTACAGGTATCTTTCAAAAATTTTCAGTGTACTCTGGTTATATTATTAGTGTGAAATCAATGAATATATAAACTGGTGAACAACCACGGAAGCAGTCAATTCCAACGATTCGAAAAAGAGCAGCAGTAGGCAAGAATTCTTCAAAACGTAGCTTTTATTCACACAAAACAAACGAACTGGATAAGCGCCTTCACATACGCTATGTATGCTTCTTCAGATCCTGATTCTTATGAATGTACCACTCATTTAAATACTCTACATTCATCAGTTAATTAGAACCAATTGTTCAATAAAATAATTAACTAACCACTTATACATTTAAACTGATAGTTGCAGACATTGCATAGCTTTTTCTATAAAGCATATAGTCAGGTCATAATAATAATAATAAAGAGTTGTGATTCTGAAGCTGATTAATTCATACAATACTTTTGATGTTCCAAAGTATCTAATACTGTATATTAAATGATTTCAAAAATAAAAATAAACATAATATTAAAAATGTAAACGAAAATAAAAGTGAGATAATAATAACATTTTTTTATTTGTTAAAACAAGTGGTATAATATAGAATGTATTATATATAAATAAGTTCATTGCTGTAGAAAGATAAATCATGTTCAATACATAATTTAATAAATACTTATATAAAATTGATCAATTCTTTAAAATTAAATAAATAGACAAAATGATTTATGATGCATAAAATATTTCTTACTTATATGCTGTAAGTATATTATCAAGATAAAATGTATATATGCATCAATAAAATAGAAATCCTTTTTAAATATAATGCATTATATACAGAAAGGAATACTCCCACATGGAATTAGCTATACATGTTGTACAATAAAATATATGTTTTTCCTTTCTGTATATAATGCATTATATTTAAAAAGGATTTCTATTTTATTGATGCATATATACATTTTATCTTGATAACATACTTACAGCATATAAGTAAGAAATATTTTATGCATCATAAATCATTTTGTCTATTTATTTAATTTTAAAGAATTGATCAATTTTATATAAGTATTTATTAAATTATGTATTGAACATGATTTATCTTTCTACAGCAATGAACTTATTTATATATAATACATTCTATATTATACCACTTGTTTTAACAAATAAAAAAATGTTATTATTATCTCACTTTTATTTTCGTTTACATTTTTAATATTATGTTTATTTTTATTTTTGAAATCATTTAATATACAGTATTAGATACTTTGGAACATCAAAAGTATTGTATGAATTAATCAGCTTCAGAATCACAACTCTTTATTATTATTATTATGACCTGACTATATGCTTTATAGAAAAAGCTATGCAATGTCTGCAACTATCAGTTTAAATGTATAAGTGGTTAGTTAATTATTTTATTGAACAATTGGTTCTAATTAACTGATGAATGTAGAGTATTTAAATGAGTGGTACATTCATAAGAATCAGGATCTGAAGAAGCATACATAGCGTATGTGAAGGCGCTTATCCAGTTCGTTTGTTTTGTGTGAATAAAAGCTACGTTTTGAAGAATTCTTGCCTACTGCTGCTCTTTTTCGAATCGTTGGAATTGACTGCTTCCGTGGTTGTTCACCAGTTTATATATTCATTGATTTCCATAGACTGTGACTGGTGAGCTAATTTGAGTAGTAAGTGATTTATATACTACTATATTATTAGTGTGTTATCTTTTCTTTAATGTACAGTGCAACTTGTAACATAGTGTGTGAAATAGATTAATTACTCCACTGTGTGTCTCCACCATTCCTCCCAGGCAAACGTACATGCCATTTCATGTGCTTTAAATTTAATGTCAACATAAGTCTTTCTGTGAAAAAAAAATTGAACATGTCTACCACTGTAGATGTCAAAGCTCTCACAATATTATCCTAAAGTACATACTTGTCCATTATTATTATTCCTTATCTTGAACCCTCACTATAGGATGGTTCTTAATTGAAAAAAAAACTGCGTTCACCAGCTTGTCTGTGCCAACCACCTAAGCATAAGTTCAGCTTACTGTGTTTCTGCAGCTTCTGTCAACCTCAGCATGCCATTCTGCTACCTCACAATGCTGCTGTGATTCATAAGCTCTTTCAGTCAATGCCACTCAACCAGGAGATGATGCCTTAGACCCAGCAATCTGTCTCAGCCTCCATTTGCATCAGGAACTTCTTATCCTTAATTTCACTCCAGTCTTCTGCTTCTCTCAGCCACCAGTAGATCATGCCATAATAATCGAACTGTCTCCATCTACTCCTTCTGAACAGTTTTCTTCTGTCCAGCTTCTGTAATGCTTTGTGTAATTTCCCTACTTGAGTCTTGCAGGAAGTACTCTCCAACATCTGACACAGTAGGGGAATTTCTCCAGTGCCTTGACCAAATTTCTGTTGTATAACATGAATGCCTAAGGCCTTTCCTAAAAAGATGCCATTGACATAATGAGGCTAACCCAGTCTTCAAAAGATAGATACATTTAAAAAAATTCTCAGTCGTTCCATAAACATGAAACGAATCGCATGTTAGAATGTCAGGTGATAAATGAAAAGTCACTGCAGCTGAACGTATCCCTTGGCATTGTGCACCCGTAATTAACTATACATTACTCAGTCACTGAATTCTGTGCCCCCGCACTTCATCCATGGCTAATATCGAAAGAAAACCGGGAAACAAGGGAAGACAAAAAGTGTGCACGCCTGCTAACAAGGGAATTGAGTATACATTACTCACTCACTGAATTCTATGCCCCCTCCGCACTACATTCACAGCTAATAATAAAAGAAAACCAGGAAACAAGGGAAGGCAAAAAGCATGCTTCCCTGCTAACAAGGGAATTAACTATACATTACTCATCCACTGAATTCTGTGCCCCCCTCCGCACTACATCTGCCGCTAATAATAACAAATGAAAATGGGGAAACAAAGGAAGACAAAAAGTGTGTGCGCCTGCTAACAAGGGAATGTAGATCTACACACTTTAATTTAATTTCAGCCAATTTTAGCTGTAATTGTGATAAACTTTCATTTCCATAGTGGTGCTCAACCGCATTATTAGAACAGGCAAGCACTCTGCCAGGGTCAACAGCTGCTGCTGCTTCTTCTTTCTCCGTTGGCCTCCCCTGTTGTAACTTTTTAGCCCCCTCAAGCTTGTTATATTTATTTAATTCAGTTAGTCTTCTTTAGAATCTTATGACCAAGATTTGCAATCTGTGTATTCATAAATTGCTACTTGCTTAAAATGTTAGCTTATTGAACTGCATAGATAGTTGCTACAGCCTGGTGACTACTTTCATGTTTTACTAGTATATACTTGCAGCAGGATGCTTAGCCAGTGTTATCTTATTACTGTTTATTTTGCTAACTACTAATTTCCTCTGTTTTCTCTTTTCCAACTCTTTTTAGTAAGTATATGTTACTAAGTCACTGAATTCTGTGCCCCCTGCACTACATCTGCAGCTAATAATAACAAAAGAAAACCGGGAAACAAGGGAAGACAGTGTTACGCCCTTGCTAACAAGGGAATGTAGGTCTACACACTTTAATTTCATTTCAGCAAACTTTAGCTGTAATTGTGACAAACTATCATTTCCATAGTGGTGCTCAACCGCATTACTGGAACAAGCCAGCACTTCGGCAGGGTCGACAACTGCTGCTTCTCCTTTCTCACTTAGCCTCCCTTGTTGCCCCCTCAAGCTTGTTATATTTATTTAATTCTCGAATCAAGCCCTTGGTTAATCCATCTAAACTTTGAGCTAAAGCCCTGCAGTGAATAAACATATGATCTGAAGTAGTTAACTTCATTTGTGCAGCAACCTATGGGATTCGGATCCGACCTCGGATCCGAGCCGGTAGTTTTCAACAGCTTTAGATCCGAGCTCCAAGCTCCTCCCCCTACCCATAATCCCCTGCCAACCCTGACTGACCTCAGATCTAGTTTGCTGTGGTTATCCAACAGCAGCTTGATCTACAGCTCCAGGCGTTAGAGACTTTTGTGAGAAAAAAATTTACCCTTTTCCTCTCTTTTCTTGTGTTTTTTGGTTGAGTGTTTACAGGTCCCTTTTTGTAAAAACCCTCTCTAATTTAACTCTATTTTTTTTTGTCATTTACCTCCCCCTTCCTTCGTGGTTCCGTTAAGGTTGTGTGTGTGTTTGGGGCCTAACGTGTGTTTTTCTCTTTTAGTTAAAATGGCTGAGGCCCCAAAACCGATCTTTTCTAAGTGCACCGAGTATGGCCATAAGCTGTCCCCGGCAGATGGCCACACGGTGTGTGTTGTGCCTTGGGGTTGACCGCCTGTCTTCTGGTTGTTCCAGCTGTGCGGCGTTCCACCCCAGGTCACTCAAGGACCAGAGGTCTAAGCTGATTCTGGCGGGTCTTCTGCCCCCGGATTCGGCTTCTACCTCCGGTCCTCCTGTGACTCCCGCTGCGGCTGCCATTCCTGCTTCCCTCCCCCTAGCCGGGACTCAACCTCCCGCCTTAGGCCCGGAGGAGAGGGAGGCCAGGAAAGAGAAAAGGAGGGAGAAGCACCACAAGCGGCGGGCCGAGGCCTCCGCTTTGGCCCCCCCCGGCTAAGCGCTCTTCTCCCTCCAGGACTTCTGGGTCTCCTCCATCTCGGATCCGGTCCCCGTGCTTTTCACCGGGTCCTGAGGATGAGATCCGATCTCCTTCGAGGTCATCGAGGTGACACTCCCGTCCCGCCTTGGTGGCCTCATCGAGATCAACCCGAAGTCTCACGGATGCAGATTTGGACCGGATGATGAGAAGATTCCTCCAGGCCCAACTGCAGATGGGAGTGCTCCTGCCCCCCCCCCCTCCGGGGGGGGAGCTCGACCCCTTTTTTTGCCCCGATAGCTCCTTCTCCGTCCAGCTTCCCGGGCTTGGAGTCTTCGGAGCCGGGCAGCCTTGGAGCCGGGGGTGCGTCAGCGTCAATAGTCTCGGGTACTTCAGCGCTGACACTTCCCTCGAGTCTGTCGGGTCAAGTTTCTTCGGACCCGAGCTCTCGGAGCCAAGGGCTGAGCTTCGGATCCGGGGTATCGGTATGCCTTCGGCTCCGTCCAGGTCGGAGCATACTGGTCCGTCGGATCCGATCGCTTCGGCGCCAGTCCCGATCCGTCCATCGGATCCGAGTGAGGGTCTGCTTTTGGATCCCAGAGAGAGCAGCTCTCCCTCAGCATTCGACATGGTGGAGAGGGCCCTGTCGAGAGATTCCAGGCCCCTGGCCCTTGCCACGGCTCCACCCTGCACTCCTTCTCTGTTGGGCCCGACTTCCATCACCCGGCCCCAGGGACAGCCTGCTCTGATGTCCCAGGTCGTTCCTTTGGAACAAGACGTGGCTGGTGAGACCTCCTCGGACAGCGCCCCCCCCCCCCCCCCGAGGAGGTTCCTCACAAGAGAAAGTGCAAAAGGAGGCACCTGGACTCCACCGAGTCCTTGACTGAGGACACGGATTTGGAGGAGGGGGAAGGCTCCCCAAGATCACCCCCCGAAGATGTCTCATTTGGTGACATCATGGAGATGCTCAGGATAAAGGGGGGGTGGTCTGCCCCAAAGCCTACCTCGGACGAATCCGTGTTCCTGGAGGAGTTTGAAGCAGGCCCGTCTACCTCTTGGGTGTTCCCTCCGGCCGACCCCCTGGTAGATTTGATTACTACCAGGGAGTGGAAGGAGCCGGACACTGTGGAGCCAGTCCCCAAGCGCCCGGACAAAATTCTTAGCCCACCCTCTGACAAGTCCCACTGGAGTAAGGGTCCCCCTGTAGATGCCATGTTGGTGGCGGCGGCCACCATGAGGGAATTAGCTCAGGAGAGTCCCTCGGTTCATCCCCGGGCAAGGAGTCTCGGTCGATGGACCTTTTAGGGAAGCGGGTCTTTAGTTCGGCTACCTTCTCTGTGAGGTCGCTGAACTACATGGCACATGGGCTTCGACTGCAGCGGGACCTTATGAAAGAGTACGCTGCATCGCCCACTGAGTCCATGTCGGCGGAGGACAAGCATTTGCACTCCACCCGGATGGCCACTCTCCGATCCATATCAAACACCTCTATGCGGCTACTGTCCCATGCCACAGAGGGAGCCGATAGAGCCAGCGGAGCGGGCCTTGTCATGAGGCGTCAGGCCTGGCTCCGGCACTGTGATTTAGCGGAACCCTTCAAGGCATCTTTCGCTAATGCCCCATTGGATGGTTCTGCCCTTTTTGGCAAAACTGTTCGCAATACCTTGGTCCAGAGCGAGAAGGATGGGAAGACGTCTGCCGTCGGAGTCCGCTTCTCTGCTCCCCAGAGGTCCTTCTCCAAGAACCAAAAGGGACAGAAGAAGATGTGGTTCCGGAAGTCACAACAGTCCCGTCCCGCTCCAGACTCCCAGCCCTTCCGTGGCAGAGGAGGGCAGGGTGGACGCCGCCCTAGAGGCAGAGGGGGCCCACGGAATTTTGGATCCAGAGAACCCTTCTCGGACCAACCCACGCAACACCCTTGAGGGGTTGCCCGACTGCTCCACTCTGGAGGCAGTTGGGGGGGCGTTTCTCAAAGCACCTAGCAGCTTGGGAGTCCATCACGGCAGACCGCTGGGTGCTTCGCGTTATATCCAGAGGATATCAGATTCCCTTTTCTCTTTACCCACACAGCCCCAGATACCTCCCCGATGTCCCACCCGATCAGAGGAAGGCCGCAGCAGCAGAAATCCAACAGTTGCTGGAAAAAAGAGCCATCCAGCACATACCCCCAGACCAGTGTGGGTCGGGGTTTTACGTCAGGTTCTTCTTGGTGCGAAAAAAGACGGGGGACTTGAGACCTATCATCGACCTCTCCCCCCTGAACCTGTCAGTAACCAAAGAGAAGTTCCGCATGGTCACCCTTCAATCCATTCTCCCCCTTTTGCGGGAGAACAACTGGATGTGCTCTATAGACCTCAAGGATGCGTACTACCACATTCTGATGGAGAGGCAATCCAGAAGGTTTCTCATCTTCCGGCTAGGAGCCAGTCATTTCCAATTCAGGGTCCTTCCCTTTGGTCTCACCACAGCCCCCAGGGTGTTCACCAAAGTGTTAGCAGTGATTGCGGCCTACCTGAGGCTCCAGAGAATTCAGGTCTACCCATACCTGGACGACTGGCTCCTGACCGCCCAGACAAGGTATCTACTCTGCGCAGCCAGAAACTACTTTCTTCGTCTAGCTCCCCGGCTGGGGATCACTATCAACATAGTGAAGTCGTCTCTTACCCCGACTCAGACTATAGACTTCATAGGGGCAAGATTAGACACAAACAAGCTCCTAGCTTTCTTGACCACAGACCGGCTATGAACCCTGAGGCTACATGTGCGGGCCATTCTACATTCTCCAGCTCCTCCGGCGGAATTGGTCCTGAGGGCTCTTAGGCTCAATGGCGGCGGCAATCAACCTTTTGCCAATGGCGCGTTTGAACATGAGGGTCTTACAATGGACCCTCCAGGTCCAGTGGTCCTTCCTTCGATTTCCTCTGAGCCATCCCATTCCCCTCAGCAGGGCTTGCAAGATGGCCCTCTTATGGTGGCTGCAATCTCCGAACCTCCAGGAAGGACGCCCCTTTTCTATGGCCCCTCCCCTTGCCACGGTGACCACGGATGCCTTCCGCCTCGGGTGGGGGGGCATTGTTCGGGCAGGACAGTCCAAGGCACGTGGGACCCCACGGAGACCTCTCTGCATATCAATGTCCTAGAGATGAGGGCAGTGCTGTTAGCATTGCAAGCACTTTAGCACCTTCTTCCTGTAGGAACTATTGCGATTCAGTCAGACATTATGTCTGTTGTCTGGTACATCAACAAACATGGGGGAACCAGGTCCTACCCACTCTGTCGAGAGGCCATGAGGGTGTGGGAATGGGTGATCTCCACCAACCGCTTTCTTATAGCAATGTACATTCCGGGGTGGTCCAACATCCTAGTGGACAGACTAAATCGCACCATCCTGTTACCACACGAGTGGTCTCTGAATCCCGAGATAGCAAATCGGATTTTCGCCGAATGGGGTCAACCCTGTTGCAATCTCTTTGCTTCTCCCTCGAACACAAAATGTTACAACCACTTCCCTCTCATTTCCCCCTCCGGGGAACCTCCGAGAAACGCTCTGGTGCATGCTTGGCCTCCCGGTCTACTTTATGCTTACCCTCCTCTTCCTCTGATGCTGAAGTTTCTACAGAAAGCCAGCCGGTTGGGGAGCAGGATAATCCTCATTGCCCCATTCTGGCCTCATCAAACCTGGTTCCCTTACCTTTGGTCTCATCTGGTGAATCCTCCTTGGATTCTGGATCCCTGTCCGGATCTAATATCCCACCCCCTAGATCTCCCAGTCCCGAATCTGGACAATCTCAAGCTCACAGCTTGGCTGCTCCAGTTCCACTTGTAGCTAGGACTCTCGGTATCTCTTCCCCAGTTAAAACTATTCTAGTAGAAAGATCTATAGTAGCAAATGGAAACGTTTCTCCATTTGGGCGGAACATCGAAATTTCACAGCTCCTTTGCCAGCGGTATTAGACTTCCTGTCAGGGCTGTTTCATCAGGGGGCTAGCTCCTCCACAGTCAAGGTTCAACTAGCAGCTATCTCTCATTATCACGTGGGAAATGAACTGGGCCCTTTGATCACCACGAAATTGTGTAAGACTTTTTTGAAGGGCACCTTTCTGCTCAGACCTCCAGTGAAGGATGTAGTCCCTCCTTGGGATTTAACGCTGGTGCTTCAGGCCTTAACAGCTCCCCCGTTTGAGCCTGCAGCTTCAGTAGATCTTAAATTCTTGTCATGGAAAATGGCCTTTCTTGTTGCTATCACCTCGGCTCGAAGGGTCTCTGAACTGCAGGCCCTCTGTGTAAAACCCCCATATTTGACTTTTCACAAGGATAGAGTTTACCTCAGGACCAATCCCACCTTTCTTCCCAAGATTGCTTCTGAATCTAATGTTAACCAGTCCATCAACCTACCAGTCTTCTTCCCTAATTACCAAAACAAAGGGGAATACAAATTACACTCACTGGATGTGCATAGACAACTTCGCTTCTACATCCACAGGACATCTGGTCATAGGCAATCTGACCAATTGTTCGTCTCCTTTGCCAAATTTAACTTGGGTAAATCTGTGTCTAAAGTCACGCTGTCTAGATGGATTTTGCAGTGTATCCTTTTAGCATATGAAAGTTCTGGCAGGCCCGCACCTCAGGGAGTCCATGCCCACTCTACTCGGTCTATGTCTACCTCTGCGGCTTTTAGAGCTAGAGTCTCTTTGGATGATATTTGTTGGGCAGCCACTTGGGCTTCATCTCATACCTTTATCAATCACTATAAATTGGACATTATCTCCAGAGGGAGAGCATCCTTTGGCTCTGCAGTGCTCCGAAACATCCTTCCATGAAGGCCGCCCAAGGTTCAGGTAGCTGGGGACTCTGTCCCATAGGTTGCTGCACAAATGAAGTTAACTACTTCAGATTAAGAAGTTATGTACTCACCATAACGTTCCATCTGAGTAGGTAAACTTCATTTGTCAGCAACCGTCCCTCCCTCCTGCCCCCTCACTTATGAATGTTTTCATACTCAGGTCCATGGGTGCTACCCACTTTATCTTGAAAGTATTAGTCTTCGAGCAGTATCTGCTTTTGGGCAAACTTGATCTGAGGTCAGTCAGGGTTGGCAGGGGATGAGCTTGGAGCTCGGATCTAAAGCTGTTGAAAACTGCTGGCTCGGATACGAGGTCGGATCCGAATCCCATAGGTTGCTGACAAATGAAGTTTACCTACTCAGATGGAACGTTATGGTGAGTACATAACTTCTTATTATTTCATGGCTTTAATTTGACACTGCGTAGACTAGAGACTTCCCAAGGGCTACAAGAGTCCAAGGACTTGCCTCTTGTCCCACTGAAACTGATAATTTTTTTTTTTCTTTTTGGACTCGCACTGTGGATAGAGGCTCAACCTGCTCTGCTCAGGCTCACTCTACTCCCCTATCCACATTCCCTCCCACCCCCTGTTTCATTACATTTGTACTCACTTAGCCACTCCGACAACTCAAATTCCTGTTCTGCCCTGTCTTCCTCACAACTAGTGTCAGTCTTCCCTCATTGCCCCTTCCATTCCTCATTCAGTAATGTTTGCACAGTTTATTGTGCTGATTTTACTTCTCATACAAGCTACCTCAATCAACCCCAAATCTTGCAAAACCAAACTCAGTAACTACCTCCATAAAAACCTTACATCATTCTTACTCAAAAATTAGCCCTAGCCTGTTTACTATAAACCCTCTCTTCTCCCTTAAAACTTTCATCCTCTTCACTGGCTATAACTCACATTCCACATATAATGCCTATACATACAAATATTTCAAGCATGGGCATGAATACCCTTCTAGCTTGCCAATATATCAAAACACTTGTCCCCATAATAAGTGTCCAGGCTGTTCTTAAAAATGTCTAAACTAGTACTTACTTTAATGTAATCTGGGAGTCTGTTCCATGCATCAGCTACACTGTCAGAGAACCAATTAGTATACTTTTCATTCCTATAGAATCTTTTTTTTTAATTTCGCCATATATTTTGGGTTTCTAATACCATGATGGGACTGAACCCCATTCCTAAGTCAAAGTAGAATGAAAGTTCATGAAATTAGTATTGTTTCACTCTTTGATGTCAGCCAGAAGTGCTCTTCGCAGCACCTGCAATGTGTCTAGCAATGATTCCTTCTGCAATTTGTACGAAGTTGCATGTATTGGTAGCATATCTAAATATGACCGTAGACTCTTTTTTTTTTTTTTTTTTTTTTATTAGACCCGTTGCTCCTACTACTATTGGAACTATCTGGGTATCTTTCTACCACATTGCTCTTGTTTCTGCTTGCAGATCCTGATATTTTATGACTTTGTGTCTCTCTGTACGCAGGACACTGCAGTCACTGGGTGTGGCGATTTCAATGATCAGTGCTACTTTTGTCTTTTCTTTTGACCAGTATATCTGGTTTTCTTGCATCTATCTTTTGAACTGTTGGTATTGGGTGATCCCATGTGATATAAACTTCGTCATTTTCTATGATGATTTGTGGCTCCTGTTTCCAATGTTTTTCAGTCACTTCAGTACCATAATGTTTGCACAACCCCCAGTGCAACAGTCTCACCACATTATTATGCCTTTCAGTATACAGTCCTTCTGCCATTAGTATGTCACAACCAGCAATGAGGTGTGCATCTGTTTCCAATTCTGTTTTACAAAACCTACATTTGTCTGTTTCTCTCGTATGTTCAATGGACTTAGTAAACCAACGTGTACGCAGCCCACTATCTTGGGCTGCCAATATTAACCTTTCATCTCTTGGTTTAAATTTGCCTCTCCTTAACCGTTCCTGTGTTTATTCATTATCAACAGGAGGTTCTTCTGGAAGTTTTCTATACTTGCAACTATATTTATGCATTTTCCACATTTCTTGCCTTCTTTTCTGGTCTTTCACCTTATCTTCTTTCTTTTTTTTTTTTTGGCATATTCAGTTGCTGCCTGGTTTTTATCGTGTTGTGGTTTGATTTCCATTCCTGCTTGATGCCGATATGCTTCTGCTAGCCTAAGCAGGGAAGTCATCTTAGATTTATTCTCCTCATGTTTCAAAACTTTCACTAATTTGGGTCTTGTGAGGTTAGCAGATATGTGCGGAGTCCCACATTTGCAGATCTGTAGGTGTAATCATTGTCAAAGAGGTCCATCCCTCATTCAGAATGGTGAATGTATAATCTTGGTATACACTGATTTTTATAAATCATTTGGTGAGCATGAAGCATCCTTCTTGTTTTCCTATCTAATCTATCCAACACATTTTGGGGCCAGTCAATCACTCCAAAACTGTAAGTTAGGACAGGAAGAGCAAATTGGTTTATAGCTTGGATTTTTTCATAGATGTCAGCGCTTTTTTCAGGATTAATTTAAATCTTCTAAAGTATCCCTTACTAAGTTTTATTCACATGTGTTCATGTTTTATTGTTGATCCTTCATCAGTTCCCAAATATTAATACACTACCTCTTGCTCAAGTTCTTTTATATCACATTCATGTCCCAAACTGATGTTTTCTTGGTGCTGCAATTTTCCTGCTTTTAAAGGTTGCTTTTGCACATTTATCAAGAGCAAATGACATTCCTGTATCATCTGAAAAAGTTTTGACAACTTGCAATTGTACTTTCAATTCCTCATCTGATGAGCTATACAGTTTCAAATTATCGACAAAGAGAAGATGAGAAGTCTTTACACTTAGTGGATTTCTAGGAGCCAAATTATAGCCATGGCCTAAGCTATTAAGTAGACAGATTAATGGGTTAAGGCCAAGGCAGGATAGCAGCGATGACAGAGAGTCACCCTGGAATATCCCCCTTTGAATTTTTGTCCCGGAATAATTATTTGTCCTATATCATGTATTAATTGCAAAGTGGTCTGCCACGGTTTCATGGTCAGTGTAATGTAGTTGATCAGTGTAGGGTGTATCGTATACATTTTAAGTACTCTTTTATCCATGAATGTGCGATACTATCAAATGCTTTTTTGTAGTCAGTCCATGAAATACTTAAATTCTTCCCTTTTATACAGATGTTCTTCGTGTTTCACTGTTGCATTCATTACATTTGGGTTATCTGCTTGCAGGTAGCCCTCAGTCGGCCTGATTAACAAAGTCTTGGGTCCTGCGTCGGTTGCTGTTTCTTCTTCCATGACGTCAGGTCTATAAAACATGCAGCCAACGCCATTACATCAGTCTTTCTTGCCGTGCGGTGCCCGAAGCAGAAGCAGTTCGCAAGTGCCGGTTAGCCGACTCCGGAAATTTTTGTTTTTCGAGTTTCAGAACCGAAGTCTTCAACTAAAGCTAAGTACCCAGTTGGGGAATCTTTTTCTTGCTCCTTACCGATGTTAGTAAAAATTAATAATTGCATTACTTATGGAAATCAAATACCTCATAAAGATTTTCATTCGTACTGTACCTTGCTGTCAGTTTTGTACTTTATTTAATCAGCGCACTATCCGTCGTCGGTAAATTTTCACCTCTAAATATTTCGGTTATCGGTTTAATTATCCAGAAATGTCGTCGGTTAGCCATCTGACTACCGGGATTCAGAAAAAACGCAAAGATTAATGACAGAGATAGGCCGCCGAGGTCCAAAACTGCCGATGATGCTTCTAAGCCAGTCACCAGTTCGCCAGTACTCAGTGAGGCACTTTCGCAGCCCCTGATACCCGCTACTTCTGATTCGCAGGCCTCTACTGAGACCCATTTGGAGTATGGTATGCCGTGCAATGCTTCAACTATGGAACCCGCGGATGTCTCTACCTTGGATGGGTCTGGAGCTGCTGTGCAGACACCGGCTTCTAAGGGTGTATTCAGGCCTACAGACTTGCATATGAAATCGACGCCTCCTTCTTTACTTAGGCCTAAATCTCGATCCATACCTAAAAAATGACGCCCAGGCCACATGCTCAGGCCTCTATGCTTAAAAAACAAATGATAAGAATGGCTGAAGGTCTAATAACTCTAATCAGGGGTAGCCAACCCCCCTTCTAAGAGGCCTAGGACTGAAGTTGATTATGAATCTTCTGATCAAGATTCTGTTTTTTCTGATTCTTCTGATGATCTTGATTTGCCCTTATCTACTTATGAGGATTCTGATGTAGAGGACTCCATTCCCTCTGCTTCCCCTCCTGAGGATTTTTCTTTTTGGGAAACCTTACATACTCTAAGGGAGCATTTCCATTGGGAAAGCCAGGATTTTTCTGATTCAAAAAAGAGGCTTAGGGATATCCTTCTCCTACCTCAGGATAGGCCTTTAACTATTCCTCTTGTACTAGACATCGTTGATGATGCTTTTTCGGAATCTAGTTTGGCCCCTGATTCCCTGCCTCCTGCTCCCAGAAAACCTGACAGATACTACTGGGTCGCTGAGTCCCACAAGTTCCTTTTTAAAAATCCTATTGCACATCCAGAGACTATTTCACAGGGGCCCAAGGGCATTAAGGCTTCTACTGCTAAAAATCCTAGCTCTTCTGATAGAGACTCCAGGACGCTGGATAGATGGGGTAAGAAGGTTTACACTTCTGCAACCTTGGCCATTAGGGCTTTAAACTGCTAGTTTCATATCTTAAAGTATCAGCAACATGTTATTGGACTGCTTAAACAGAAAATTATGTTGATTCCTGACTGTGTGGAAAATAATTACAGGATTTAATGCATTCTGCTGAACAAGTTGGAAAACATACTTTGCAATGTGGTTTTGATTAATTAGAGGCCTCTTGCAGGGCTGCTGTTACTGGGTCTGTGCTCAGAAGGCATGCTTGGCTTAAGGAGCAATCTTTGCCTGATCGTGTTAAAGCTAAATTGTTGGATGCTCCTTTAAATCAGGACCGCCTGTTTGGCAACAAGGCTAAGGAAGTTCTTAAAAAGATGGAAGATAAAGCTAAATCTATGCAAACTGTTAAAGATTTTTTTACAAGTTCAGCCTCCAAGATTTAGTAGGCACTGGCCCTCTAAGAATTGGTCCTTTCCAGCCCCTTACAGGTCTTCTCAGGCCAAACCCAGACACAGCAAAAACCCCAGGTTTCAGTCCCAGGGGACACACAGAACTAAGCAGTGGGGGACCTCCACTTCCAAATCTGGGAATAATAAGACTCCCCCCTATGATAAACTGTCTCAATGACTTCCTTTTAAAATTTCCAAGCACTTATCAACTGACTGCCTTTTTAGGGGGAAAGATTGCTCTTCATGCAAAGAATTGAGAACTCATTACCCAGGACAAATGGGTTTTAAATATAGTGTCCCAGGGATACAGATTTCACTTCCACACGTTGCCAACACCAAGCGGGTGGCCAGACCTACCCCCAAATCAGTGGGCAGAGGCCCCAAAACAAGTACTTTCTCTCTTAAGCATGGGGGCTATTCAACTGGTACCAGAAGAGGAAAAGGGACAAGGTTTCTACTCTAGACTTTTCCTGGCTCCCAGAAAAGACAATTCATGGCATCCTATCCTGGACCTGTCTTCTCTAAACACCTTTTTGGAGATTCCAAAATTCAAGATGCTGACTCTTCACCAATTACTTCCTATGCTAGGCAAAGATGTCTGGTTGGCAACACTAGATTTAAAAGAAGCATGCCTACACATCCCAATCAGGGAATCTTGCAGAAGATACCTACGCTTCAAAGCAGGCTACACGCATTATCAGTTCTCTGCACTGCCCTTTGGTTTATCTACTGCGCTCAGGGTATTCACAAAGTGCCTAGCTCCAGTTATTGCATTTTGCAGGCAAAGAAATATTCAGATATACCCATACCGGGACGATTGTCTAATTCAGGAAGAAAGCCAGGACATACTTTTGAATCATCTGGCCTTTATACAAAGGGTTCTAACTTGTCTGGGGTACACCATAAACGAAAAGAAATTGCAACGGGTACCCTGTCAACAAATTATATTCCTGGGAGCAAGCTTGAATACAACTTCCCAGATGGCTTACCTCACGCCAGAGAAACAAATTCATTTCACAACCTACTTCAAACAAGTGGCCACAAAAACCCTGCTATCTGCAAGACAAATGCTGCAGGCCTTGGGGTTCATGGCCTCCTGCATTCTACTAATTCCATATGCAAGACTGCATATGAGGAAACTACAGTGGTATTTAAAAAGCCTATGGTGTCAACATTCTCAGGACCTAGAAACAATGATTCCTATCATACCTTGCCTACGCCTAGAGTTCCTTTGGTGGGCAGAGGCCTGCCACCAAAACAAAGGACTACCTTTTACACCACCCCCTGCTGCCCAAACCCTAACAACAGATGCATTAGACTATGCATGGAGGGTTCACCTGGCAGGGAAGTGCATTCAGTGCAAATGGAACCCAAGTCAAATGCACCTGCATATCAATCAAAAAGAAATGTTCGCTGTACAGAATGCTCTGACAGCCTTCAAGGACTACATTCTTCCAGAACAACTAATGGTAAAGACAGACAACACCACTGTTATGTGGTACATAAACAATCAGGGGGGTACACATTCTTACCCCCCCCCCTGCAGACTAGCCATGGCATTGTGGAACACAGCCTTGAGCTACCAAGTGCCCCTACAAGCTCAATTCCTGCCAGGAAAATTAAATACACTGGCAGACGAACTAAGCCAAAACCTCATGGACCCACACGAGTGGAAACTGGAACCAAGGACTTTCAACATGTTGACAAGCAAATGGACGAGCCTAGATATAGACCTGTTTGCATCTCCCCAGAACTACCAATTGGACAAATTTTGCACAAGGACTCCCCACAAACAAGCCTGGAAAGTGGATGCTGTGTCCTTCAGCTGGAAAAACCTATCAGTCTGTGCCTTCCCCCTTCTGCCTCTGCTCTCCAAAGTACTACTAAAAATCAAACAGGACAAACCAAGGATGATTTTGATTGCTCCAGACTGGCCGCGCCAACACTGGTACCCCCTTCTGCGCAGTGTGTTATGGTTATCTCCATGGCACCTGCCTCAGACTCCTTCCCTGCTGTCTCAGCAGGAGAACCAGATTCTGCACCCTCAGCTTCTAACACTGAACCTTGCAGCCTGGATAATTACTTAATCTCTCCTTTACCATCCCTCAGCAAACCTGTGATGGATATCATTTTAGAGGCAAGGAGGCCTAGTACTAGAAAATCTTATGCTGAAAAATGGAAAAGATTCTGTGCCTAGAACCAGTCTCAAGGGATGAGCACAGCAGCGCCCAATTTACTTCAGATTTTACAATACTTAACTGAGATGCTTCACAAGGGCCTGTCTTTTTCCTCCATTAAAATCCATGCCTCAGCCATTTCAGCTCATTATAGCACAGAACCTTCCCTCTTCTCTCATCCACTGCTCAAGCAGTTCCTCAGAGGGGCCAGAATTTTGAGACCACCCAGGAGAGCTACAACCCCAGCCTGGGACCTTAACTTTGTCTTGGAGAAACTCACTCTACCGCCTTTCGAGCCAGCTGCTACTGCAGACTTAAAATGTCTTTCTTGGAAAACAGCTTTCCTTTTAGCAATCACTTCAGCTAGAAGGGTATCTGAATTACAGGCCCTTATGGCAGTGGAGCCTTCATCATCTTTCATGCATACAGGGTGTCCCTCAGAACCAATCCATCCTTCATGCCCAAGGTGGTATCCAGTGTGGCTCTTAATCAGTCTATTCATTTGCCAGCCTTCTTTCCCAATCCACAGAATAAAAGGGAACGGATACTGCATTCCTTAGATGTGCACAGACAACTTAGATTCTGCTTGGACAGGACTAAACCTCAAAGGAAATCTGAACAACTGCTGGTGGCATTTGCTGCAGGGGCAGAGGGGAAGGCTATTTCAAAGCAAACCATTTCTAAATGGATAAGCTGTTGCATTCATTTCTGCTATAAGCACCATGGAAAACCTATCCCCCAGGGGATCAGACCTCACTCCACCAGGGCTGCATCTACTTCTACAGCCTTTCTAATTCTATCGAAATTCCTCCTCTGAACCATAGCTTTGGGAATCTACCCAAATGTAATGACTGCAACAGTGAATCACGATGAACATAGTACAGTTGTGTACACTTACCATAAATGTAGATGTTTGAGTGTATTCACTGTTGCAGTCCTGGTTACCCTCCCTCCAGCCCCCTAACTTCTTTTGGCTACACCTCTCCTTTCCTTTTACTATGCTTAAAAGCCTTTTTGGTGTATTTGCTTTTTTGTTGGAGGTATATCTTTGTACTTTTATATTTAATTACTTCCCATTAGGGGGGCACCTGACATCTGCGGCAAGAAAAACTGATGTAATGGCATCGGCTGCATGTTTTATACTCCTGACGACCTGACGTCATGGAAGAAGGGACAGCAACCAATGCAGGACCAAAGACTTTGTTAATCAGGCCGACTGAGGGCTACCTGCAAGCAGATAACCCAAATATAATGACTGCAACAGTGAATCCACTCGAACATCTACATTTGTGGTAAGTGTACACAACTGTACTTTCTCCACTATGACTTTATTTAACAGCAAATTATCCTTTAATCCATATGACTTTCTTTTATTGCCCTTTTGTTCTATTACCATAATTGAATTTTCTTCTAAATGACTATAGACTGTGTTGGCATCATTTCCAGTGTATAGTGTATACGTTGTCGGAAGGTAAGTTATTGGTCTGTAATTTTTAGGATAGCTTGCAGGTTCACTTTTAAATAGAAGCATTGTATTCCCTGTTGTTAGCCAGGTTGGTGTCTGTTCGGAGTGCACATATAAATAGTTGTTACTCATGGCTAAATCTTCATGCAAAGATGTTAATACTTTTAAGCAGAAGTTAGGTACTGCATCTAGGCCTGAGATTTTCCAGTTTGGAGGCTTTTCTTAACTTTGTTTCAGTCTCTCTGGCTGCTACTTCATCCCATTTCATATCCTGTGCCTTTAAACTTCTTATTCTTTCTTTTACTTCTGCTATCCTTTCAGCATCATTGTTCTGTTTCACAGGATCTTTATAGATACTTCTCCAAATCTATTTCTTCTTCTTTTGGTGGTCTTTTGATGCCTTTTTCCTTGTTTCCCAATTCTGTATAAAACTTATTTGGGTCATCAGTAAATTTCTTATTTTATACTTTTCCTTTTTATTTATCTGCTTATCTTCTAAGTTTTTCCACCTCTGCTGAGATTTTTAGCTTATTTGCGATAGTGCATGATAGATCCTGATCTGTTCTAATACTGTGCATTGCTTTTATCACGTCTGTCTTTCTAAATATTTTTGTTGATCTGTTCCCTCTTTTGTACTCTTCTAACAGTGACACTTCTTGTCTTAGTAGCTTTATATTTTTCTGTGTGTGATACTTACATGATGGTATTCGATTTCTCACCTTTCTCTTCCTCACTACCCTGTGTTCTTGTGGTAGAACTTTATCAGTTATTAATTTAGCTGCACAGTAATATATCCTGTTTACTTCTGTTGTATCGCATGGATCTCTATGGGCAGTCCTAATTATTGTGTTCATTTGTGTTGTCAAACTTCTTTCTTTCATTGATCTTAAAATGTCTATCTATCTCTATAAAGTCAAGCAACTCTTCTCTTAGCTTCTTTTCTTCTAAACATTTTTTGTTTTTCATTTTCTGCAGGCATTCTATAGAAAGTTCAGTTGCGTCTTCCTGTGGAACATTCTCTTCAATTTCATTCTGTGCCATCTGTTGCTCTGTCATATGAGAACTCACTGGCCTATTATTCCTCAACGTTAACTTTGTCAGGGTTCCCTTGCCATCCAGCTTGGAGTGAATGTTTATACTCGTTTCCTTTGGAAAGCTCCAAAATGTCTTGATATGGCATCTGACCAGATGCTTCCCATTCCACTGGTTTCCCCTTAGTTTGGAGTTCCATTGCGCTATACTTTTGTGTTGCTTCTGAATTAGATTTTCTACACTGAATCCTTTACTTTAGAGGTACCCCATAACCTCAGTTTCTATTTCTTTAACTCCTCCATTACTGATCTGTGTTTCTACTTTTCCTCTGTCTTATTTTTTGTATTGTAAAGTTTTCCATGTCCAGATTCCTTTGCCTGTATTTCTCTTCAAATATCTTTGGTTCTGCTCTTTTTGTATCAATTAGTTTTGCTTTCTCCTTTGCATAGATATTGCACCATATTAACTCTCTTTTTCTTTCCCATGTCTTCTTCAGATGTCTCCTGATCTTCCTGTTTCTCCTTACTGTGGGGACTCTTTCCATCATGCTGTGATGTAACCTGTGTTACACCTTCTACATTAAATCCTTCACTTTGCAAGCACTACATAACTTCGACTTCTATTATTTTAACATCTACTTTACTAATCTTCTTTTCTACATTCCCTTTTTGTGATATTATTTTTTATTGTGAAATTTTCCATGTCTGGATGCCTTTGCCTGTATTTCTCTTCGAATATCTTTGGGGCTTCCTTCTTTATGTTGATTAATTTGGCTTCTGCCTTTGCATAAATATTCCACCATATAAAATCTCTCTTTCTTTCCCATGTCCATATTTCTGTTTTATACTTTTCAAAAATATCTAGATTTTGTTGTTTATATTTTCGCACTTCCTCAGATGCTTCTTTTTCCAAACAGATCAAAGTGTCTTGGTCTGTATACTGTTTTTCACAAATCTGTTGTATTATTGACCACAAATTTTTATTTGAAACTTCTGACAGTTTTTTTTGCGGAAGTATTTTTCTTTCCTCTAATTTCTCTCTTAATCTTTTTGTACATCCTGTGTCTGGAAATTCTTGGCTTTTTGCATAATACTAACAGTACATAATTTCTTTCTTATCCTCAATAGTCCACTCTGTTGTCTTTATGGCTCTTCTTTGGCCTGTCAGTTTTTGTGATTTTTGTGGACTCCTACTTTATTCTACAACGGGGGGGGGGGGGCATCCTCCCCCTGGGCCTGGCCCCATTGTGAGAATATTTCCGTATTTTGAAAATTCTGCTCTGTCATTTTCTCCAGTCCTGGTACTATTGTGCCTACCAGGATTGGGCACTTTTTTATCCTGGGTCTTGTGCACCCAGATGTCTTTTTTAATTTTTTGAAGTATTTCTGTCCATGATATATGCTATATAAATACAGTCTGTATATCAGTGTCACTTTGGTGAAATTTTGTAGAAAACAGGGTCCACCTCGTGAAGGTACTCACCAAGACTTGAGGATGAATTCAGTTTCAGCACTACTACTCTCCTTTGCTTGTTGACTTTTCATCTTTCCACTGAGAATCATCAGACCATCTTCTACATAGGTTGTGTGATGATTCTCCAGTACTTTTTGAAAACTGCAAACATTCCCAGAGGTAGTTGCCTCTAAATGCCCGATATACTTGTATAAGATCTCCTCTTAGATATCTGTAAGAAACACTGTACAAGTTCATATATTTTAGTCTTTCATAATAACTTAAATTTTCACATCCATAGATGCCCTTGGTATTTTTCTGCTGTACTCTTTCCAGTTTACTCATGCTTCTTTTCTTATAGGGTTTCCATATTGTTATTCCATACTCAAGTTTGGGTCTAATATAACTAAGAAACAATGACTTCATCATTTTTGATTTCCTAGGCTTTACGAATATTTTATACAACCTATAGTTCTATAACTGTCATACCATATACTTCATTATATTAGCCTCAAACTCTTGCATATCCCACACCAAATTTCTCACACTATCTTGACCCTAGTCCAATCTGGAGACATCCATCCCAACCCAGGCCTCTCCGCCTTATACTCCTCCACAAATGTAATCCAGCCAAACAGCCTTAAATCTTTACACATGACTACACTAAATCTATAAAGCATCAGCAATAAGACCTCCAAATTACATCCCTGGCTAGCTCAAAACAAAATTGACATCCTAGCCACCACAGAGGCCTGGTTAAAACCTAATATTAAGGACTCTGAAATACTCCCTCCAAACTATAGCATATTAAGGGCTGATAGACTCAACAAGAAAGGTGGTGGTGTGGCCATCATTTACCCTAATAATAACATTATCCTATTCGCTGACTAGATCCCACAATTCCAAAACAATGAAATCTTGATCTCCTTTATAGAAATCAATAGCTCCAGAAAACTTTGTATCATAGTCTTCTACATTCCCCCAGGAAACAACATACCAATACAAGAAGAAATTTTATCATGGACCTCCTGTACAAAAAAAATGAAACTATTATCCTGGGTGATGTGAATATCAACTGGTCTAACATCTCCTCTAAAACAACTTCCTCCCACATAAACCTGTTCCAGTATACACAGTTGATAACGCCCACTACTAGATATAACAAGAGAACCAAGGAAGGATCCATCTTAGACTGGATCCTAGTTTCCGACCCTTCTAAGATCTTATCAGCTGGAACTCTTCCCAACTCCATTAGTGATCATCTTCCAGCCTTCATTATCCACGTTTGCCCACCCATACCAAAAAAACCCCACAATATTAAAGTAGTTAGGAAGTCCTCTAAATTCAACCACCATACATTCAACAGCATCCTAAAACGTATCACCTGGAACAGCCTCATAACCCTTCCCCTAGGCGACGCTCTGCTCTACTTTAATAACAGTTTTTTTATTTTGATTTCTTTCCCCAATTAGAACTAAAAGAACAAGGACTAATCATGCCCCCTGGTTAACTAAATCCACTAAAGAACATATGTTAGCCAGGGACGAAGCATGGAAGTAATGGTATAAACGTCAAAATGACTCCGATCTCCTAAAGTACAAACAGCTTCAGAACCAAACAAAAAAAATCATATTAAAAGACAAAAAAGAATATTACTGGAGTCTGCAAACTAATCACAAAAATAACTGTAGACAACAGGAAAAATGACCAGAATCCAAACACTGTTCCAATAGTTTAATAAAACCGCTATCGCCTCGGCAATAGCCTTCAAAGGAGAATACAAAACACAGCCTGATGCTCACGTTTAAATAGTAAAACCAATTAAACAATTAACAAACAATCACATATGACTTAACCGCCACCTCACGACATAGCACATGCAACACATAGTTCACAAAGTCAATGTGCTAAACAGTCACAGCCCTTAAGGCCAAACAACATGCCAGACACACTTGTAATAGGTGACTCCATAGTCAGACACACTGACGTCCCGCTCACCAGACTGAACAAGGATAAGGTCACAGTAAGCTGCCTGTCGGGAGCTAGAATCCGCCACATAACACAAGCACTCAGGTCACTCCACAGCAAGTACAAATATGACTCAGTCATTGTACATGCCGGTGTGAACGACCTGAGACTTACCTCCCTGGACTACATGAAAAGAGACATAGAGGAGCTCTCTGATTATGTAGCCCAGGCCGGTATGACCCTGACCCTGAGCAGCATCTTACCCTCACCAAGAATGATGCCACAGTACAAAGACAAAATGATCAGTTTTAACAATTGGCTTAATTACTAGTGTCATTCAAAGGGGATCCAATGTCTGTCTGCTTGGGATGACATGCTCGACAAGCCACGCTGCTTCGCAAGGGATGGCTTGCACCTGTCACCCCTGGGCTTCCGGATATTGGCCAAGGCTCTTGCCACCCCCATAGTGCCTTTTTTAGGCAAGGCTCAAATGCCAAACCTACCTCCCTAGAAAACACAAGTGGAAAAAAAATAAGGGTAATGCTGCTCAATGCCAGAAGTCTAAACCTCAAGATGCACGCCCTCAAAGCCCTCCTCAGTATGGAGAACATCGATGTCTGTGCAGTGACTGAAACCTGGTTCAAGGCTCCTGAGTGCACCCCAGCACTATCAGGTTTTACCTCATATCATTAATCCACCAAAATGCTACTGGAGTCGCAGAAATGAAACCAAAAGAATTATTAAATGTGATTTAATATAGATTGCAAAATCATTAACGCATAAATGATAAAACAGCGTTTTGTCTTCACAGATTCATCAGACAATTCTATAATCAATTATAGAATTGTCTGATGAAGTCCTGGTGGAGAGGGACGAAAACGTGTGTTTTTATCATTTATGTAAAGTGCGTTAATGATTTTGCGATCTATATTAAATCACATTTAATAATTCTTTTGGTTTCATTTCTGCGACTCCAGTAGCATTTTGGTGGATTACTGGTTGTGTTTTGTGCTACTATCTACTACTTTTGTGAGTTCGAGTTTTTACCTCATATCATGCTTTCCGGCCCCAAAACTTGGACCGAACCACAAAAGGAGGGGGAGTATCCATATTCATCAAAGATACCCACACCTCCAGGTTAGTGGCAACACACGAAGCATCGGAGACCATCCAGGTGCAACTAACCATAGGCAAAACTGCCTTACAATTTGTAGCATGCTACAGACCACCCTCTCAAACTCAGGAAACTTGCACAGCCTTCTTGAAGACACTGGAGAGTATGAATGTCTCTCCAAATACCATCATATTGGGAGACTTCAACTACCCAAACATAGACTGGGAACATTACTCAAGCCCAAACACCCTAGCCCAAAGGTTCCTAGAATTCATAAACTCAAATGCGATGGAACAACTAGTCACCATTCCCACAAGAGGAGACAATATACTAGACCTGATCATCACAAACATGGGGACAAAATGCTCCACACCGGAAGTATATCCCTCATTGGTAAGATCAGACCATAAATTAATCTCACTGGAAATCCACATCCCGCCCCCACCCCCTGCACAAAAGACCACAGTGAAGAACTTCTCAAAAGCCAACTTCACACTTCTTAAGACTGAAGTGGTATCCTTCAAGGTCCCTGGGCCAGTGGAAACCACAACCCACACTGCTGAATCCTTTGCAAATGCCTTCTACAGACACCTTCAGGAATGCATGGATCATGCAATCCCAAATAAAACCAAGACCCATTCCCCCAAAGGCAGGCGCCTGGTCTGGTGGACCCCAGCCATAAACAAACTTTACAACAGAAGGAGGAAGCTACTACATGACAGAGCAAAATCCCTAAATGGGAACGCATCTCTGATCAGTACTAGCAAAAAACTACGATCACTCATAAAATTATCCAAGGCCAACTTTGAGAGAAAATTCGCAAAAGACAATCACAAGGCCTTCTTTAGCTATGTTAGAAACCTGGGTGGAAACTCCCAGATATGCTCAGAGTTAGTCCAAAATGACAGTAAATACACTGAACCCACTGACATTGCCAACATTCTGGCAGACAGGTTCAGTGCAAATTTCTCCTCCCCCCCCAAAAGGAGAAATAACTATCCCAGCAGAGTGTAGCCTCCCTAACATCTCAGATGCCCAGGTGAGAGCCGCCCTCTCTAAAGCTAAAAACACAGCATCAATGGGACCGGACGGTGTCCCTACATGAACTCCAAGAGGAACTAAACCCAAACATAAGGCTGCTGTTTAATCTTAGCCTTACTACAGGATACGCACCCAAAGAGTGGCGACGGCAACAGTGGTCCCACTTCACAAAGGTGGTGCTCACGGACCCTGGAAATTACCGCCCCATAAGCTTGGCGAGCCTGGTCTGCAAAGCTATGGAGAGGATCATTATGGAACTCATAAACAAAGACATTGGGGACCTACAGACATTGGATCCTACCCAATTTGGCTTTGTCAAGGGCAGATCCTGCCTTTTGAACTTGGTCGACTTTTTGAAACCGTCACTAAGGCCATTGATGAAGGTAAGGCAGTTCACACAGCCTACCTTGACCTTGCAAAAGCCTTTGACACAATACCACACTCGGGCATCATAGACAAACTCACCAGCTTAAATGTAAACCCATATGTCACGAGATGGGTTGCAAACTGGCTCAAGGACAGAACCCACAGGGTCAGAGTTGCTGGAGCTATGTCAGACTCTAAGCCAGTCACAAGCAGTGTCCCACAGGGCTCAGTCCTGGGACCCCTCTTGTTTGGCATTTATTTTTCCGAGGTACAAGCAAACATAGGAGGATTGTGGCTGACAAAGTTCGCAGATGACTGCAAACTGGGCGCCATAATTGATACTCCAGCGGACACAAACATCCTTCAGAGAGGACTCATAGAAACGGATAATTGGTGCCAGAGCCATGGCCTTAAGCTTAACGCCAAAAATGTATAGTCATACCCTTTGGGAAAAACAAGGTACCCTAAATTACCACATAGGTGGTAATCCATTAAGTACGGAAGAGGTAATCAGGGACCTAGGGACCCAGGTTGACAGTAACCTCTCTTTTGACACTCACATTGCCAAAGTGGTTAGGAAGACCTTCTATATTGCCCACCTTATCATGAAGGGTTTCACATCTAGATCAAGAGAGGTCATTGTGCCCCTGTACTAATCTCTTATTAGGCCAATGATTGAGTACAATGCCCCATTTGGGATGTATCTTACCCGACACCTGCAGCAGTTGGAAAGACCCCAAAAGTTCCTCACCAAGAGGATAAAGGGTCTTAAACATATGTCATATGCTGCCCGACTGAAAAAACTCCAGCTCTATTCAGTCGCATACCGCCTACTCAGAGGTGACCTGTGCCTAACGCAAGGCCATGTCCAATCCGAATTAATGGACATGCTCCACCTCAAAAAACCAAACTCCATCAGAGCCACGAGAGCAAGAGACTTAAACCTCAACACAGAAATAAATAGGACGTGCTGGAGGGACAGATTCATAACCCAGAGGCTCCCTACACTCTGGAACAGAATCCCAATCCATGTTAGGCAGAGCCCCTCACTAACTCTATTCAAGAGAAGTCTTGACGAGTGGATGGGAGATCGTAGGTTTACCCCGGAGGTCATCTCTGTGTCACTACTAGACAGAGGCACAGTAAACTAAACCCTAAATGGGCATAGTATTCTCATCCTAAGGGGTGGTGATAGCCACACACACTCTGGCTAGGCTTATAAATGCCCTAGGGCAGATAGCCTAGTACGAACCCATGAACCTATAAACATGACATTTAAATTAAAACTTTCCAGTTGCAGTCTGCATTAATGCCACCAGGGGTCAGTGTACCATATTTCAATATATACATTGTTTCTTTGTATAACCGTTTTTTCTTGATGTCGGAATCATATTTAATAAAAGAAATACGCTCTAAAACTGTACTTTGCAGACCCTCTGGATTCCCATTGTGACATTCCTTAAAATGCATAGCAAGAGGGCTTTCAGGCTTGAAATTTTTAATGTCCCTGATATTTTCCTGAACTCTTAGCTTGAAAGTCCTAGTCACAAAAATAACCCTAAATCATTCTGGTCCTCCAACAGCAATCTTCTAAACCCTGGAACAAAATCTAATCCATGCTCTTAACCTGACAAAATATCTTTAACTCTTATTTTATAAACACTATCGCCAAACTTACAGCCACTTTTTTCTCTCTCTCTCTCTCTCTCTCTCTCTCTCCCAAATAATAATCTCTCAACCAACACTTAACTGACTCAGCTCTCTCAGCCTCATCCCCCTTTCTTCACTACAAATACATTAAGCCACCCCTCCCTAAGCACCCATTCCCTCCACCCGACCACAGTAACCCTGGACATCCTACTTCACGGCAGAATTCAAAATCTGTTCCGTCCCCACCATGAATGTCAAAAAACTTCTCGTGAAATTAAAACCTTGCTCTAATGCTGTCGATGGTATACCTGCAAAATACCTCAAAATCACCGCTGATGATGTGGCATATCCCATTAGCATTCTCATAAATAGATCTACATATGAATCCTATGTCCCTAGCCTCTGGAAAAAAAGCAATTATCCTAGTCCTCCACAAAGGGGGCTCTTCAGCTGAAATTTCCAACTTCCGTCTCATTGCAATACTTTTCCCCCATCTCCACACTTCTAGAGAAATGCATTCATAAGCCAAGTCAGATCCTTTTCCATACAGAGCATGGCTTTGGACCAGGACATATCACCTCTACTGCCCTTATCCTCTTCCTAGATGAAGCTAACAAAGCTCATGACTCAGGGTATATTGTCTATGCATTATTGTAGGACCGTTTTAAAGCATTTGAAACAATCTCTCACACCATCCTCTTTTCTCAACTCGCCAGCAAAGGACTTTCAACTTCCTCTCCTAATTGGTTTAAAAAGCTACCTTTCCAACAGGGAACATGCTGTCAAACAAAACACTTAAAAAAAACACCCAAAGGGTGTATGCAAACTCATAAAAGAAAAAAGAAAAAACGACCACTGCCAAAAGTACAAGCAAGACAGTATTTATTAAAATTAAGTGCTTTCACCCAACTTTGCACTTGGCTTCATCAGAGTAAAACAGTGTTCTGTAATAGCCCATTTAAATACAATTTAGTCATATGACCAACTCAATTAAAAAAATGCTTTAAACTTATTTGTCCACATGTTTAACTTTACAAAAGTGTACAAATCCTATGCTAACAATTTAAAACATTAAAAACGTTGACCAAAGCCCTAAAGTTCTTATTTCTATACTTGTCATATAGACTGGAGAGCTTTATAACACATATATCCTACCTGCTTATAACATAGTGTTTCGGGTCTATATTAAATCAGTGAACCAGGGGAAAAAAAATCACTGTTCCAAAAAAAAACTTTAAAACATTACATAAAGTGGGGTGCTGTGCCCCCCACACCCCCCTACTTAAATATACCAACTCCGAGATCGCACTACAGTGACAAAAATGGCAAAATAACAAAGGCGGCCAAGCAATTTCTTTCCCAGAGAAAGAATTTGCTTATATGCCGTTTCGGTATTTTAACATTTCATGCTTTCAAGTTCGATCAAGATGCATTCGAAAGAATGTGTCTTCGATCATATAATACGGAACCAGTGTTTCTACCTATTGTTGCAGCCCCAATGTGAATATAAATATAAATGACCCCCCCCCCCTAGACACACAAGACCAAATTCCTTAATACACGCATATAAAATCTGAAAACTTTAAAGCTTCGCAGATCTAAGTTTTAGAACACACTTGAGGAAACAATTCTCACTAAGCCTTGGTTTTTCAGTGGCATTTAACCTCAGCTGCCATTCCAGCTCTAGTTTTTCTAGGTTTTTATATCACCTCCTCTATGTGATGGAATTATACAGTCAATCACAAAGAACATAAACTTCTTAAAGTTCTCACAAACCAGGCTGTATACAAATAATGCATTCTCGCTCTTTATATTTTTGATGTCTCTTACATGCTTGGCTATTCTTTCTTTCAACATTCTGGTGGTTTTACACACATAGAAAGCCTAACATGAAGTGCATGTAGCAATGTAAACCACAATTGCCGTGTTACAATTACAATTGTCTGGACACCACATACTAAGATTGTAGCTTTCTGTGGCCACATATGGGCCATCATCAATGTATATGCATTACCTGCACATGTTACATTTTGACATCCTTGAATGATGACTTTTCCCGTTTCCTTCCATGTTGTTTTCCAAATAATTTTTAATATTTCGACCTTTACTGTATGTTATTTTACCACTAGCTTTTTTTATGTCTTCATCAGAAAATAGTTCCCAGTTCTTGCTCAAAATTTCCCTCACGCACTCTGTCTCCTGGTTATACGGTATCACTAAATTTCTCTCATAGGATGTTCTTCATGTTTCACTGTTGTAGTCATCACATTTAGGTTATCCCTGCCAGGGTAGCCCTCGGCCAGCCGGAATACCAGTGAGTATTTCTGTGTCAGTTGCTGTCGCTTGAGGATTGACATCAGGTCGTCAGTAGTGTAAAGTAAGGTAGCCGATGCCATTACATCAATCTTTCTTGCTATGGAGCCCAAAGCAGAAGCAATTCGCATGAGTGCCGGTCAGCTGCTACCTGAGTTTTCATCTCCAAATTGAAGTTGAAGTCTTCTAAAGCTAAGTACCCCATTGGGGATCCCTTTTTCTTGCACTAACCGATGTCAGAAAAAGTTAATTGTCTCGCCTGTGGAATGCAAATACCATACTGAGACTTTCCACTCTTACCACGTCACTTGTTTAGGCCCAGACCACGATGTCCCCCGTTGTCGTTTCTGTGCTTTTTTCAACACCAGAACTATCCGTTGTTGAGCCCTTATTGTAGCCAGATATTTTTGCTTACAATCCTCGAATTCCAATATGGCTTCAGTAAGCCATCTGACAGCAGATCTTCTGAAAAAATGTAAAGAGAAAGACAGAGACACACTGCACAGGTCCAAACCTACTGACGACCCTTCCGTTAAGCTAGTCGTCAGTCCTCCGGTACTCAATGAGGCTCTTTAGCAGCCCCTGATGCCCGCTTCATTTGATTCGCAGGCTGCTATCAAGACCCTTTCGTATGCCTCAAAACTCTTCTTTGACTAAGGATCCTGTGGTCATCTCTACCTTGGATGGGTCCGGAGCCACTGAGCAAGCACCGGCTTCCGAGGAAGTCCTTCGCACTACTGAATCTTGACACAAACCAAAGTCTTCTTTCGTGACTACCATTCTTTCAAAAACGACTGAGTTTCTTAGGCCCAGGTTTAGAACCACATCCAAGAAACCGGCGACCCTCTCTCAGGCACCGGCTACCTTGCCTCAGTCTCAAATGCTTAAAATGGCGGAAGCCCTTATCATGATGATCAGGGGAAGCCAAGCTACACCCTCAAAAAGGAAGAGATCTGTCCCCTGTAGTTTTGCCTGAGCAAGAGTCAGATGAATCTGATGCATCTGACTATGAAGACATGCAACCCCTCTCCACATATGAGGATTCTGATGCAGATGACTCCATTCCTTCAGCCTCTCCCCCAGGGGATTTTTCCTTTGGGGAAACCGTGCATACTTTAAGGGAGCATTTCCAATGGGAGAGTCAAGACTACCCACAGTCTAAAAAGAGACTCAGGGAATTCCTAGATCTTCACACAGACCCTTGGCCATCCCCCAGTCTTGGATGTTGTGGATGATGTTTTCCTTGAATCTACCTTGACTCCTGACACCCTACCTCCTGCTCCCAGAAAACCTGACAGGTACTATAGAGTCCTTGACTCACACAAATATCTTTTTACAAATACAACATCCGACCCTGAGGTCATTTCTCAAGGGCCAAAAGGGATTAAAGCAACCTCTGCTAAGAATCCCACCCCGTCAGACATGGAATCCCGAGCATTGGTCAGATGGGGTAAAAAAGTATACACCTCAGCTACTCTTGCTATCAGGGCACTAAATTGTCAGTTTCATATGCTGAAATTTCAGCAGCATACCTTGGAACTCCTTAAACAAAAAATGTCTTCCTTTCCTGCTTGGGCAGAATCTAAAGATTTACAAGACTTAATGCATTCTGCAAGTCAAGTAACTAAACACACTTTGCACTGTGGTTTTGATGCCCTAGAAGCTTTTTGCAGAGCAGCAGTCACTGGATCTGTCATTAGAAGACATGCATGGCTTAAGGAACAACCCCTGCCAGACCATGTCAAATCTTAATTGTTGGAGGCCCCCTTGCACAAAGATAACTTGTTTGGCATTAAGGCAGAAGAGGTCTTAAAAAAGGTGGAAGAAAAAGCAAAACCAATGCAAACAGTTAAGGATTTCTTACAGGTCCAGCCCCCTAGGTTCAGCAGGCATTGTCCCTCTAAGCATTGGTCTTTTCCTGCTCTGTGCAAACCGTCCCAGCGTAGGCCCCGTGGAAACAGACCCCCCCCCCCCAGACAACAGCCCCAGGGACTACAGAGATCTAAGCAGTGGACTACCTCCACTTCAAAACCAGGGAGTTCTAAGCCCCACCCCCTTATGGTAAGAACTCACAATGACTCACCTCCTCCATCCATCCCCTCTGCCCACCTTCACTTACCCCTAGGAGGAAAACTCTCCTTTCACTCAAGCACCTGGGCCACCATTACCAAGGACCAGTGGGTTCTGAACATTGTGTCTCAGGGATACAAATTTTCCTTCCATACCCTTCCAACCCCAAAAGGGTTCCTGGATCTACCATCAAATCAGTGGGCAGAGGCGCAAAAGCAAATCCTTTCCCTGCTGTCTATGACAATAATAGAGCACATTCATGCAGAACAGGTAGGCCAAGGCTTCTACTCCAGACTTTTCCAGGTGCCCAGAAAAGAGGGCACCTGGTGCCCCATCCTTGATTTATCTCTTTTAAACACCTTCCTGGTGATCCCAAAATTCAAAATGCTCACCCTCCAGCAGCTGCTACCCAAGGATGCTTGGCTAGCCTTCCTAGATCTAAAAGAGCCTACCTCCACATTCCTATCATGGAATCATGCAAGAAGTATCTCCGCTTCAGGGCAGGATCTCAACACTTCCAGTTCTCTGCACTTCCCTTTGACTTATCTACTACTCCCAGAGTTTTCAGAAAATGTCTGGCTCCAGCCATTACCTTTTGCAGACAAAGAAATATTGAAATTTACCCATACTTAAACGACTGCCTTATTCAGGCAGACAGCTAGGAAAAGCTGCTCAAGCACCTGGCCTTTGTAAAGACCCTACTAACCTCCCAAGGGTAAACAGTCAATGAAACGAAATCCAAACAAGTGCCCACCCAAAGGATAATCTTCCTGGGAGCAAGTCTGAATACAGCATCCCAGATGGCATACCTTACACCAGAGAAACAAATTTTCCTGACAGCCTACTTCTCTCAACTAGCCACCAGGCCCCAGCTATCTGCAAGGAAGATCCCGCAAGCTCTGTGGTTCATGGCATCCTGCATACTACTCATTCCATATGCCAGACTGCATATGAGGAAACTTCAGTGGTACCTAAAGAGCCTTTGGTGTCAACACTCTCAAGACCTGGAAACTCTTCTACCTATGATTCCTTGCCTCAGAAAGTATTTTCTTTGTTGGGCAACAGCATGCTCCCACAACAAGGGCTGGCTCTTCTCCCCACCCCCCGCCACCCAGATCCTCACCACAGGCGCATCAGACTACGCGTGGGGTGCACACCTGGACGGCAGGTGCATACAGGGCCAATGGAGCCCACAGCAAATCCCTTTGCACATCAGTCAAAAAGAGATGATGGCTGTGCAGAATGCCTTGATAGCTTTCAAACCCCTTCTCTCTCCAGGAGTTCTCCTGATCAAAGTAGACAACGCCACTGTGATGTGGTACATCAACAAGCAGGGAGGGACTCACTCCTACCCCCTCTGCAGGCTGCCCATGACCCTTTGGCTCACAGCTTCTTCCATGCAACTGCACCAGTTAGCACAATTCCTGCCAGGCTCTCTCAACTCTTTGGTAGACCAATTAAGCAGAAAACTTCTAGACCCACATGAGTGACAACTCAACAGAAGTACCTTCACCCTCATAACTCAGAAATGGGGAACCCCGAAGGTCGACCTCCTTGCCTCCCACACCAACCATCAGCTCAGCAAATTCTGCACCAGGGAGCATCACTGCAGGGCTTGGAAAGTGGATGCCCTGTCCTTTCCCTGGGTCAATCTATTTTATGGCTTTCTTCCCCTACCTCTCATCCCCAGGGTACTGCTCAAAATAAGGGAGGAAAAGCCAAGGACCATTCTTATAGCTCCAGACTGGCTCTGTCAACACTGGTACCCCTTGCTGCACATCCTGTCCCTGCTGCTTTCATGGCATCTTCCTCAGATTCCAAACCTCCTGACCCAGAGGGAAGGGGAATTCATGCATCCCCAGTTGCAGACACTCAGTTTGGCAGCTTGGCTTATTCCCTAACCCCGAACCAATCTGCCATCCTCAGTAAACAGGTACTGGATGTTATCCGTGAGGCCAGACGTCCTAGCACCAGAAAGTCTTATGCAGATAAATGGAAAAGGTTCTGCACACTGGATCCAGGCTAAGGGAGCCAATACGGCACAGCCCTCCATCCCTCTCATCCTGGATTACTTAGCTGATGCAGTGGTCTCTCTTTCTTTTGTATAAAAATTCATGCCTCTGCTATTTCTGCTCATTTTCCCACTGAGCAGCCCCTTTTTTCACACCCTTTGATCAAACAGTTTCGCAGAGTGGCTAGCAACTTGAGGCCCCCCAGAAGGGCACCAATACCAGCTTGGGACCTTAACTTTGTCTTGGAAAAGCTCACCCTGCCCCCTTTTGAACCAGCTTCTTCTGCAGAGCTAAAATTTCTCTCCTGGAAAAAAGCATTCCTTCTGGCCATCACTTCAGCCAAAAGAGTATCCGAGCTGCAAACACTCATGGCTGTGGAAACCTTCATCATATTCCATGCAGACAGGGTATCCCACAGAACTAACCTATCCTTCATGCCCAAGTGGTGTCCAGTGTGGCTCTCAACCAATCCATTAATTTGCCCACCTTATTTCCTAATCCCCAGAACAAGGGGGGAAGGATTCTTCACTCTCTAGATGTGCACAGACAGCTCAGATACTATCCGGACAGGACTAAATCCTTCAGAAAGTCTGCTCAATTGCTGGTTAGCTTTGCTACAGGGGCAGAAGGCAAAGCCATCTCCAAGCAAAGCATTTCCAAATAGATAGCACACTGCATCCATTACTGCTACAAACAGCATGGTAAGCCTCCCCCAGTGGGTCAGGACACACTCCGGCAGAGCAGCCTTTACCTCTGCAGTTTTCTTCAGAGGAGTCCCCACCAGGGACATCCTGGAGGCTGCCACTTGGACATCTGTTCACACTTTTACCAAGCATTACCACCTGCCACTCTTCTCCAAATCCAGGGCAGGGTTTGCTTCTGCAGTCTTGCAGGGCATCCTAGCCAGCCCGTAGTTTCCTCGACTGACTCCACCTATTTCCTCAGCATTCAGAATGAAGCATGAAGAACATAGTACAGGTGTGTACACTTACCATAAATGTAGATGTTCGAGTGTATTCACTGTTGCAGTCCTGGTTTCCCTCCCTCCATCCCGCTTTACTCTCTTTCTCCTTCTATATTTCCATTCTTCCTTGTTGTTTTCCTTTCCGTACAAGGGATATATTGGTATTTATTTTTCAGTCGTGGGGTTCATCCACCAGAACCTAGCCTCCTACTTTGGGGGCTCCTGACAGGTTAGGGCAAGAAAAAATGATGTAATGGTGTTGGCTGCCTTACTTTATACTACTGACGACCTGGCATCAGTCCTCAAGCGACGGCAACCTACGCAGAAATACTGAGTTTCTAGTATTCGGGCTGGACGAGGGCTACCCTGGCAGGGATAACCCAAATGTGATGACTGCAACAGTGAATACACTCAAACTTCTACATTTATGGTAAGTGTACACAACTGTACTTTCATAGGTGTGTACTAGGCTAATGGCCCTGGGGCCTTTACAAGCCTAGCCATAGGATTACCCTGGCATAGTGCCACCCGATTTTTGTTCCCAGTGCCTCTGTCGAGTAGAGCCACTGGTGTTATCCCCAGGGTGAATTTTCTGCTTCCCATCCACTCATCAAGATTTCTCTTGAAGAGGGTCAACGAGGTGCTTTGCTTGACATGTATGGGAAGTCTGTTCCATAGCATGGGCAGTCTCTGGGTTATGAACCTGTCCCTCCAGCATGTTCTATTAATTATGGTAATGAAGTTGAGGTCTCTGGAGCGTGTGATGCGGAGGGATTGGGATTTCTTTAGATATAGCATTTCTAACAGAGCTGGGTCAGACATGGCTTTGTAAGTTAGAGATCACCTCTAAGTAGGCGACATGAGACAGAGAATAGTTGGAGTTTTTGAGTATGTCCATATAGGACAAGTGTTTAAGGCCTAGGATCCTCTTTGTGAGGTACTTTTGCAGCCACTCCAGTTGTTGCAAGTGTCTAGTGAGGTACATGCTAAATGGGGCATTGTACTCAATGATTGGCCTAATGAGGGAAGAGTAGATGGAGACAATGACCTCTTTCTTCCTGGGTGCAAAACCCTTAGTAATGTGATGTGCCACATAGAAGGACTTTCTGACCACAGTGGCAATGTGGTGATCAAAAGAGAGGTTGCTGTTAACCTGTGTTCCCAGATCTCTCATAACATCTTCTGTGTTCAGTGGACTACCATCAATGTGGTAATTCATGGGTACCGGGTTTGTCCCAAAGGGGATGACGACACATTTTTTGGCATTGAGCTTAAGGGCATGGTTCTGACACCAGTTGTTGGTTGCAGTGAGGCCATTCTGTAGGATGTCAACATTACTTGGGGAGTTAATAGTAGCTCCCAACTTGCAATCGTCTGCGAACTTTGTCAGCCAAAGTCCCTGCATGTTGGCTTGGACTTCAGGGAAGTAGATACGAATCAGGAGAGGACCCAGGACCAAACCCTGTGGGACTCCACTCGTGACTAATCGGCAGTCTGATTTGGAGTCAGCTACTTTCACACTGTGGGTTCTAACTGTGAGCCACTTTGCATCCCACCTAGTGATGTAAGGGTTGATGCCAAGGTTAGTGAGTTTTTCTATGATTCCTGAGTGGGGAATGGTATCAAAAGCCTTAGCCAGATCAAGTAGGCTGTATGAACCTGCCTTGCCTTCATCCACAGGTCTGGTGACTGACTCAAAGAAGTTGACCAAGTTGAGTAGGCATGATCTACCCTTCACAAAACCAAACCGTGTAGGATCCAGAGTTTGGAGATTCCCTATAGCCTTGTTTATTAGGTCCATGATGATGCATTCCATAGCTTTGCATATCAGACTTGTCAGGCTAATGGGGCAATAGTTCCTAGGGTTTACAGTCGCTCCTCCTTTGTTGAGAGGGATAACTGGAGCAGTGCGCCATTCGGCAGGGACAAAGCCTGAGGTGAGGCTGTGATTGAACAGAGCACACAGGTGAGTTGCCAGTTCACTCTGTATTCTTGGCCTTGGACAGTGCTGTTTTAACCTGTGCAGCCGTAATACTGGGTGCCTGACAATCTACTGGTATTGTGATTGGTCCTTTGGGGGGAGAGGGGGGTAAAGTTGACACTGAATCTGTCGGCCAGTATACTGGCAATATCTGTTGGCTTGGTATAGGAGGTACCATTGTACAGTAGCTCAGAGCAAATTTGGGTACTGGTGTGGAGATTCTTTACATAACTGTAATAGGCCTTGTGGTTGTCTTTACTATCTGCTTCAATTCTGTTTTCATACCTACCTTTAGAGGACTTGATGAAGGGTCTCAACTTTTTGTTGAGGAAGATAAGGGAGTTTTTCCTGATGTTCTTCGTGCATACAGCTGCAGTCATCACACTTGGGTTATCTGCCGTCAGGCAGGTCCTGGGTCGGCCGAATTCCAAAGTCTAGGTCCGGCGTCGGTTGTCATCGCTTCTTCCCTGACGTCAGTGCAGCAGGGGTATAAAAGAGGCAGCCGATGCCATTTTCTTCAGTCTTTCTTGCCGCGCAAGCAGAAGCAGTTCGCAAGTGCCGGTTGGCCAGCTCCTGAGATTTACGAAAGTATTTCAGCCGAAGTCTTCTTTAAAGCTAAGTACCTCATTGGGGAAACTTTTCTTGCCTCAGACCGATGTCAGACAAAGTTAATAATTGCATTTCTTGTGGGAAGCAAATACCGCATAAGGATTTTCACTCTTATTGTATACCTTGTTTAGGGCCAGAACACAACGTCTCGGCCTGCCGTTTTTGTGCTAGATTTAACAAGCGCACTATTAAGCGCCGGGCAGAGTTCGCCCTTCATTATTTTGGCAAAACATTTAATTATATTATGTCGTCGGATATGCTGACGCCAGTTTTAGGCAAAAAACGCAAGGATAAGGACAGACACCCGAGGCCTGCACCGAGTACTGAGACCATGCTAAGGCCGACTACCGGATCTCTGGTTCTCAGCGAGGCGCCTACGCAGCCCCTGACTACCGATGAAACCTTATTACCGGTGACTTCAGTACCCGAGGTCGCAGGTTCCTCAGTCCCCATTCCCACTGCAGATACCAACGCCACTCTTGGCGGAGAAACGGAAAGTTTAGCAAGGCCTGCCATTTCTGAAGGCGTTTTCAGGCCTACCACCTTATCTATTAAATCGTACACTAAATCTAAAGCTCCAATGAAAATTAAAAAACAGGGTCCTCAAGCCCCCTCTCAAGGTTCCCATGCCCAAAAAACAGATGCTTAAAATGGCTGAAGATTTGATTTCACTCATCAGGGGCTCTCAACCCCCCTCAGACAAAAGACCCAGGATGGAGGAAGACTACCCTTCCTCAGATCAGGCATCTATTACCTCAGGCCTTTCTGAGGATCTGGATTACGCCTATTCCCCTTTTGAAGACTCTGATGCTGAGGAGTCTATTCCCTCGGTCTCCCCCCCTGAGGACTACTCTTTTGGGGAAACCCTACATACATTGAGAGAACACTTCCACTGGGAAGGCCAAGATTACTCAGATTCCAAGAAAAGGCTCAGGGAATTTCTGCTGCTTCCCCAGCATAGGCCCCTGGCTATTCCTCCTGTCTTCGATATTTTGGATGATGTCTATGCAGAAGCCAGTCTTAATCCAGACTCTTTACATCCTGCCCCTGTTAAACCAGACAGATATTACCAGGTTCCTGATTCTCACCAATTCCTTTATAAAAGCCCTTCTGCTGACCCAGAAACTATTTCTCAGGTTCCCAAGGGGATTAAGGCCTCTACTGCTAAAAACCTTCAGAGAGAGATTCCAGAGCATTGGAAAGGTGGGGGAAAAAGGTGTATACATCAGCCACTTTAACCATGAGGGCATTAAACTGTCAATTTCATATGGTAAAGTACCAGCAGTTCTTGCTATCTCAGCTGAAAAGCAAAATGACACAAACAGAACAACCTGATTTGAAAGAGTTGCAGGATTTGTTGCATGGAGCAGAACAAGTGGGGAAGCATACCTTACAGTGTGGTTTTGATGCTTTAGAGGCCTCATGCAGAGCTGCTGTCACGGGGTCTGTCATACGTAGACACGCTTGGCTGAAAGAACAAACCTTACCAGATCATGTCAAAGCAAAATTGTTAGATGCACCACTACAAAAAGATGTACTGTTCGGTGTTAAAGCTGAAGAGGTACTAAAGTAAATGGAGGAAAAAGCTAAATCTATGCAAACAGTTAAAGATTTTTTGCAGGTGCAGCCTCCACACTTCAGCAGAAACTGGCCTTCAAAAAATTGGTCCTTTCCAGCCTCGGACAGACCCCAAAGGGGTAGATACAGATGCCCAAGGGGTAGAGGACAACCTCAAGGATCTTACAGAGCCAGGCAATGGCAGTCACCAGCCCCAAGAGGTGGAGAAGACAGAACACAGTCATTTAGAAAGCAGACACAATGACTTTCCCCTTTGCCTGCCAAACAAAGCTATAATGGCAGCACCTTTGGGCGGAAAACTGGCCTTATTTTCAAAAAACTGGCACATTGTTACAAAGGACAAATGGATTCTGGATATTGTAGACAGAGGCTACAGATTCCACTTTCTCATCCTTCCAATGATGAGGGGCATGCCAAACCTGCCACAAAATCAATGGGCAGAGGCACAAAAACAAATTTCTGCTCTCATGGATATGAAAGCAATTCAAGAGGTACCTGCAAAAACAACAAGGTCAAGGTTTTTATTCAAGACTATTCCTGGTACCAAGAAAGGACAAAGACTGGAGACCCATCTTAGACCTATCTATTCTAAACACATATCTAGAGGTACCAAAATTCAAGATGCTCACATTACAGCAGCTTCTTCCCATGCTGGGCAAGGAGTCTTGGCTGGTAACGTTGGACCTCAAGGAGGCATACCTGCATGTCCCTATCAGACAAGATTGCAGAAGATACCTCAGATTTCTTGCAGGTTCAACCCATTATCAATTCTGTGCATTGCCCTTTGGCTTATCTACTGCGCCCAGACTGTTTACAAAATGCCTGGCATCAGTAATTGCTTTCTGCAGACAACGGGGAATACAAATCTTCCCATATCTGGATGACTGCCTGATCCAAGCGGACAGCAAGGACATTCTATTGCAACATCTGGCGTTTGTAATAAAACTGTTAAATTGCCTGGGGTACACAGTAAACAAAAAGATAATTTTCCTGGGTGCCAGCTTAAATACAACGGCCCAGATGGCTTACATCATGCCAGACAAACAAGGGCAACTGTCTCAATACTTCAACAAAATGGCAACTTTAACCAGGCTAACTGCAAGGAAAATCCTGCAGGCTCTGGGGTTCATGGCATCTTGCATTCTACTAATACCATTTGCAAAGCTGCATATGAGGAAACTACAAAGGTACCTAAAAAACTTATGGTCTCAACACAAACACAGCTTGGAAACAATTTTACCACTCATTCCATGCCTTCAAAAGGAATTTTTGTGGTGGGCTCAAGCATGCCAAAGAAACACGGGTCTCCCTTTCTGTATACCACAAGCAAGGCAAGTCATTACAACAGACGCCTCAGACTACGCATGGGGAGCACACATGGCAGACCAGTGCATCCAGGGAAAATAGTCCCAAAAACAGATGCACCTACACATCAACCAAAAAGAGATGCTAGCTGTGCAAAATGCTCTTATGAATTTCAAGGACCTACTGCAACCAGGCCAGCTATTGATAAGGACAGACAACACCACAGTCATGTGGTACATAAACAAACAGGGAGGGACGCATTCATTCCCCCTATGCAGGCAAGCTATGACCCTGTGGAACACAGCATTGGAATGGCAAGTTCAACTACAGGCACAATTCCTGCCAGGGAAGGAAAACACTCTGGCAGACAACTTAAGCAGAAATATGACAGACCCTCACGAATGGAAGTTGCATCCTCAAGTCTTCTCAAAGATAACTCAAGCATGGGGACAGCCAGACATAGATCTATTTGCCTCCCACAGCAATTACCAGTTGAAAAAATTCTGCTCAAGGACCTATCATCCACAGGCCTGGAAAGTGGATGCACTGTCTTTCAGTTGGACAGCATTGACAGTCTACGCCTTCCCGCCTCTACCTCTACTGACCAAAGTCCTGTTAAAAAACAGAGCAGAGAGGCCAAAAATGATTCTCATTGCTTCAGACTGGCCACGACAGCACTGGCATCCTCTCCTAAAGAACCTGTCACACTCACCACCATGGATCCTACCTCAAGTCCCTCTTCTGTTGTCACAGCACAACTACAAGACCCTTCACAGCCAGCTCAGAACTCTAAATTTGGCTGCATGGAAAATACCTTAATTTGCCAGCAGGCTCTCCTCTCCAAGGAGGTACAGGATGTCATCTTAGAGGCCAGGAGACCCTCTTCTAGAAAAACCTACTCCGCCAAATGGAAACAATTTTGCTCCTGGAATCAAGCAAAGGGCCAGCATCCTTGGGTAATAAATATTCCACAGATTCTACAGTACCTAGCTGAGATGTTAAACAGTGGCCTTTCCTTCTCTTCCATCAAGATCCACGCTTCAGCAATTTCAGCACAATACAATACAGATCCTCCTTTATTCTCACATCCTCTATTAAGGCAGTTCCGCAGAGGGGCAAAAAATATAAAACCCCCACAGAAACCACCAGCTCCAGCTTGGGACCTCAACTTCGTATTGGAGAAGCTGACACTACCTCCTTTTGAGCCGGCCTCTTCAGCAGAATTACAATACTTGTCGTGGAAAACAGCTTTGCTTCTGGCTATTACCTCAGCACGCAGGGTTTTGGAACTACAGGCCCTCATGGCTGTGCAACCATTCATCATTTTCCATCAGGACAAGGTTTCCTTACGAACCAACCCTACCTTCATTCCAAAGGTAGTATCCAGTGTGGCTTTGAATTAGACTATTCATTTACCTACCTTTTATCCAAATCCCCAGAACAAAGGTGAGAGGCTACTCCACTCCTTGGACATTCACAGGCAACTTCGTTATTACTTGGACAGAACAAAGTCATTCAGGAAATCTGAGCAGCTCTTTGTGTCCTATGCTACAGGTGCTCAAGGAAAGGCTATTTCCAAACAGACTATTTC
The DNA here is from genome assembly GCF_019279795.1 of Protopterus annectens. NCBI lineage: Eukaryota > Metazoa > Chordata > Ceratodontiformes > Protopteridae > Protopterus > Protopterus annectens. The sequence continues at coordinate 200,758,699 of NC_056732.1, read as the reverse complement.
AAAATGGATAACCCACTGCCTACGCTTTTGTTATTCATTTAATGGAAAATCTGTGCCTGCATACATCAGATCCCACTCCACCAGGGCTACAGCTACCTCAGCAGCTTTCCTCAGGGGGGTCCCTACCAAGGACATTCTGGAAGCAGCTACTTGGAGTTCAGTGCACACTTTCACCAAACACTACCACCTTCCACTATACTCAAAATCTAGAGCGGGCTTTGCCACAGCAGTCCTGCAGGGCATTCTAACCCCTCCTAACTCCGCTTCGTACCAGCCACCCTTACTTAGCTTTGGGATTCTACCTAAGTGTGATGACTGCAGCTGTATGCACGAAGAACATAGTACAGTTTTGTACTTACCATAAATGTAGATGTTCGAGTGCGCATACAGCTGCAGTCCAGGTTACCCTCCCTCCATCCCCTCTTTGGACAGAGCTTATGACAAACACCTTTAACATACAACCTATTTGGGGTATTCCTATATGGTGTATTTGCTTGCAGCTACTGTTTTGATTTATCTACTTATGTATGTTTGCATAACATCATGTATTGCCTTCCTTTCTGGGGGCACTTGACATCTGGGGCAAGAAAAACTGAAGAAAATGTTGTCGGCTGCCTCTTTTATACCCCTGCTGCACTGATATCAGGGAAGAAGCGACGACAACCGATGCCAGACCTAGACTTTGGAAGTCGGCCGACCAAGGACCCACCTGACGGCAGATAACCCAAGTGTGATGACTGCAGCTGTATGCGCACTCGAACATCTACATTTATGGTAGGTACAAAACTGTACTTTTTGGGACTTCGCCTTATTCTGCATCAGTTTCCCCCTACTGTTGTAGAGTTTGTTTATGGCAGGGGACCACCAGATTGGCTTCCTTTTTTTGGAGGAGATTGTCTTGGTTCTATGTTCCACATTGAAAGACTCTGTCACACATTGAGTGTTAGGATTTTTTTAAGTGAAATCCATGGTAAATAGAAATTAGTCATATTAATTCACTAAAACGTCTTCTTTATAAGTAAAACCAGCATATTTTAACCATCCTATGGCCTTCCTAGTTGAAGTTGTTAGTAAGCCATTAGTATGTGTTCCACATTTTGCCCATTTGTTCCACATTATGAGGGCTAGTGTTCCTCATTTTGGAGATGGAAGGTTGAGAGCTATGGTTCCAGGCCTTAGCAACATGGCATGAGTACATACAATGCCGAGCAGATTTGATAGGTTTGTGGACGGATAGGCGTGTTTGGCCATTGGATAGTAATGGCTGACTGGGATCGTATTTGTGTAGAATGTTTAGTGCTGAACAAGCAGATGGATTCTGAATTATTTTGTAGGTGATGCATTACACTCTGCTTGATTGTACAGTAGAGGGTCGATTATCTGAACATCATTTATCAGAAACATTAATTATCAAAACCAGCCTTCCAAAGTTTTCAGGTAGGAAAAATCATAATGTCTGAATATGTAAACATTATACATATTTGCTTTGAGCTTGTAGAAAGCTTGTGTGGGAAAATAATCTTTATTAAATATTCTTTATTGTCCATTGGAATCATTGAATGGTTGAAAAGTTTATTCCTGCATGCAGAATAAAACAAGATTTTAGAATTTTCTTATCTGGCTCGATTATATGTTTGATTATCTGAACCATTTGATTGTCCGAACTACCCTAGGTCCCAATTAGTTTGCATAATCGACCCTCTACTGTAAATTATACTCTGTGTGTTCACTAGAATGTATATATACAGTTTTTTCTATGTAACTAGTTTGTGCTACTGTGTTACAGCATGCATTTCTGCAAATTTTTTTTTTTTTTTGGTTTGTAAAGTGTTTTGTGTTTCACCCAGACTGAGCTTGAAATTAGTCTGTTTTTAGTAGTTCACTACCCCATTAACAAAGATATTTCTTCTGTTCTTTAGGCATTGGATTTATCTTGGTTGTTTTGGCAGCTGCCACTGCTTGTTTTTGGGTTATACCTGTGCTTTGTACTTGTAAGGTGAAATGTATATTTTTGAAATTGCCTTTCAACAAGTGTTTTTGTTACAGCTCAACCATTTTTATTGAGTTGGCACTCATCAGCTCTGTTTTGGCTCTAGTGTTGGTTGTGGCTTCATATTGATATGAGTCATGGTCTGTAAGTTGGGAACTGTGTGTTTATGATGATATCCTTGTAGAAAGATAAATAATTACCTTTAGGTTGTACTTATGCATAGTGCTTTGAAAAACATGCCTTTTTGAACTTGTCCTTCAAGGGCATAAATATTTTTTGTTGTAGCTGAGCCACTTCAAAGTTCTTTCACCACCCCTTTTACAGCTTCAGGGTCAGTTGTAACTGTATACCAATATAGCTTATGCCCCTCATCTTTCTGCTCACTTCATTTTTGCAAGATCCCCAGCTTTTGATCAGATGATTATTAGGAAGACCAGATTCTTGCTTGGCATTGAAGTGATTCCCCATAATGGCATTAATCCCAGTTTCAGGTTGATTGTCAGCATACTGGTTTGGTTAATTCCGACTTGAAGGTGAGCTCAGTCTCAAATTTGACCGTGTTCTTGGCCTCAGATTTCCTTAGTGTCCATCTTTGCCATTCTCATGTTTTGCAGTATTTCTTCTTTCTACCACTGAACTTTTTGCCTCGCATTCTGGTTACATGTCGATCAGTATAACCTTCCTTCTTAGCAGTAATTTTGTTGATACTGACCTCAGTTCTTAAGTTTGGTGTCGATAATGTAGGCACCTGATATAGGTTTCTTTTATTTGAGCTTTTTGCCTTGAAGCTCGATCTCACAGGTATTAGTAGGTCAAAATACACTTGACATAGTTGCTTAAACATTGATTTTCTTGCTTTTACTGTTCAGAGGTGATCTTATGGCCACTGTTCCTTTCAAGTTTTCCCTGCTTCAGGTAACTTTAACTTGAGTATGCACATATACAGGGACTGACATGAGGTATGAAAAGCTGACAGTGAGAACACGTATAAAAAAAATTCCAAAAGGAAAGGACTACAGTAGTTGTCAATAGCTGTCCTAAGTCTGAAGTAAGAAGTAAAAGGAGAGGAGTTTATTCTTGGAATCGTCTTTAGTTACTTTGCTGATCATTTGACAGTAAGGAACAAATGAAATTCCATCCTAAAGAAACTAAAATGTTTCACCTACAGCAGAATTCATATTCATATAGTGCTCCAGGGACAGCAGTTTTTATCTGTGGTGAGATCAAGCAGCATACACTGTAAAAGAGCCAAAGAACCATAGTACAGGAAAAGGTCCTGGTGAGGGTGAGGTCCACTGGACGGTCTGGCTGCTGATGAATAGCAATTAAAGAGACCACAAAGGTTCCTCACAAGGAAAATTCAAGGTCTTCAGCATCTGTTCTGTGAGGATCATCTGAAATCACTGTCACTTTATTCTGTTTCATACAGAATACTCAGAGGCGATCTCTACCTTGCATATATGGCAATCTGTGACCCTGCTTTACTGGAAATGCTGCATGTCCACAAGTCAAATGGTACACGGGTTACTTGCTGGAAAGGCCTTAACCTAGTATGTGACATTAGCAGAACTTGCTGGAGGGACAGATATGTCTCCCAAAGGTTACCACACCTTTGGAACAGACTCCCGCTTAGAGCACCTCATTGGCCCTCTTCTAACGCAATCTGGATGATTGGATGGGTAACCATAAATTCACCCCGGGGGTTCCACCTATGTTCTTCGTGTTTCACTTTTACAGTCATCACACTTGGATTATTCTGCCAGAGATATCCCTCACTTGGCCCAAATACCAGCGGCTTAGTATTTCTGCATCGGTTGCTGTGGCTTCAAGACTGACGTCAGGTCGTCAGAGGTATAAAAACAGGCAGCCAACGCCATTACATCAGTCTTTCTTGCCGAGGAGCCTGAAGCAGAAGCAGTTTGCAAGAGTGCCTGTCGGATGCTACCTGAGTTTTTGTTCCGATATTGAGTCATCCTGAAGTCTTCAAAAGCTAAGTACCCCGTTGGGAATCCTTTTTTCTTGCTCTAACCGATGTCAGAAAAAGTTAACAATTGTTCGCCTGTGGAAAGCAAATACCACACTGAAATTTCCATTCTTACTGCGTCACCTGTTTAGGCCTAGACCACAACATACCTTCCTGTCGGTTTTGTGCCTTGTTCAACAAACTATTCGTCGTCTGGCCCTTATTGTAGTAAATACTTTTGTTCTCGATCTCCGTATTCCAAAATGGCTTCGGTAAGCCATCCGACTACTAATCTTCTGAAAAAACATAAGGGTAAAGACAAAGACAGACCGCACAGGTCCATAACTGCTGACAATTCCGTTAAGCTAGTCGCCAGTTTGCCGGTACTCAGTGAGATGCTTTTGCAGCCCCTGATGCCCGCTTCGATGGATTCGCAGGCTGCTACCGAGACCCGTTCGGAGTCTGGTATGCCGTGTGACACTTTGACTATGGAACCTGCCGATGTCTCTACCTTGGATGGGTCCGGAGCAGCTGTGCAGGCTCCAGTTTCTGAGGAAGTTCATCTCACTACCGATATTCGGCGTAAACCAACGACTTCTTTCGCGTCTTCAGTTCTTTCTAAAACTACCGAGTTTCTAAGGCCAAGAGTATGAGCTACACCTAAAAAAAAGACGAACCAAACTCAAACGACCGCTTCCTTGCCACAATCTCAGATGCTTAAAATGACAGAAGACCTGATCATACTGATTAAGGGTAGCCAGCCTCCCCCTGCTAAAAGAAAGAGAGACTTGCCCCAGCAGCTTTATCTGACCAGGAGTTCAATGACTCTGAGGTTTCTGAATATGAAGACATGCCTTTATCTGCCTATGAGGATTCAGATGCAGAGGAATCCATTCCTTCTGCCTCCCCTTCAGAGGACTTTTCTTTTGGTGAAACCTTACATACTTTGAGAGAGCATTTCCTTTGGGAATGCCAGGATTATCCTCAGTCCAAAAAGAGACTCAGGGAATTTTTATATTTACCGCAGATCCTTAGCTATCCCTCCTGTTCTGGATGTTGTGGATGATGTCTTTATGGAATCCAGCCTAACTCCTGTTGCTTTACCCCCTGCTCCAAGGAAACCAGATAGGTACTACAGAGTCCTTAACTGTCACAAATATCTCTTCAAAAATCCTACTGCTGACCCAGAGGTCATCTCCCAAGGACCTAAAGGAATAAAAGCAACTACAGCTAAGAATCCCACCCCCTCGGACAGGGATTCCCGAGCTTTAGACAGATGGGGTAAAAAAGTATACACCTCTGCAACTCTCGCCATTAGAGCATTGAATTGTCCTTTCCACATGCTGAAATACCAGCAACATACTATGGAACTTATTAAGCAAAAATGATCTACCTTTCCTGACTGTGCAGAAAATAAAGAATTACAGGAGCTTATTCATTCTGCAAGCCAAGTCAGCAAGCATACCCTGCAATGTAGGTTTGACGCCCTAGAAGCATCTTGCAGGGCAGCAGTCACAGGTTCTGTACTTGGAAGGCATGCCTGGCTTAAATAGCAGATCTTGCCAGACCATGTCAAATCACAAGGACAATCTGTTTGGTACCAAAGCAGAATAGGTTTTAAAAAAGATGGAAGAAAAGGCTAAGTCTATGCAGACAGTCAAAGATTTTTTGCAAGTGCAGCCTCCAAGATTCAGTAAGCATTTCCCCTCGAAACAATCTTTTCCAGCCCACTCAAGGCCAACTCAAACTGGACCCAGGGGAAACAGACCCCCCAGGTTACAGTCTCTGGGTATGCAGAGATCTAAACAATGGAGTACCTCCACTTCTAAAGCAGGGAGTGCTAAGCCACCCCATTACAGAAATAATTCACAATGACTTCTCAACTCCACTACTCACCTCTGCCCAATTGCTCATGCCCCTAGGAGGAAAACTTGCCCACCATGCAAAAAACTGGGCCTCCATCACCAACGATCAATGGGTCCTCAACATAGTATCCCAGGGGTACAAATTTTATTTCCACACACTACCAACCCCAAAAGAGTTCCCAGATCTTCCTCCAAACCAGTGGACAGAGGCACAAAACCAAGTTCAGTCCCTGCTCTCCATAAGGGCAATTCAGCCTGTTCCTACAGAACAGAAAGGCCAAGGTTTTTATTCCAGAGTTTTCCTGGTACCCAGAAAAGAGGATACATGGCACCCAGTCTTAGATCTAGCCATTCTAAACACCTTCCTGGTGGTACCAAAATTCAAAATGCTCACCCTACAGCAGGTTCTCCCTATGCTGTCCAAAGATGCCTGGTTAGCCACCCTAGACCTAAAAGAGGCCTATCTGCACATCCCAATCAGGGACTCCTGCAGGAAACATCTATGTTTCAGGGCAGGATCTATGCATTATCAGTTCTCTGCACTTCCCTTTGGCTTATCCACTGCTCCCAGAGTTTTCACAAAATGCCCTGCTCCAGCCATTGCCTACTGCAGATAGAGACATATTTAAATTTACCGTTACTTGGACGATTGCCTGATTCAGGCGGACAGTCAGGGAAAGCTGTTGCAGCACCTGACATTTGTAAAGGACCTTCTAACCTCCCTGGGGTACACTATCAACAAAAAGAAATCCAAACTAGTCCCCAGTCAAACAATTGCATTCCTGGGAGCAAGCTTGGACACAGCAACCCAGATGGCATTTTGTACTCCAGAAAAACAAGCCTATCTGACAGGCTACTTCACTCAAATGGCCACCAAAATCCAGATATTCATAAGGAAAATCCTGCAGGCTCTAGGATTCATGGCCTCCTGCATTCTACTAATTCCATATGCCAGACTGCATATGAGGAAACTTCAATGTTACTTAAAAAGTATTTGGCGATAACATTCTCAGGACCTGGAAACTATCATTCCTATAATACCTTGTCTAAGGAAAAGAGGTCCTTTGGTGGGCAGCAGCATGCAACCACAAGAAGGGGCTTCCCTTTACACACCCCCATGCTGCCCATACCCTAACCACAGATGCATCAGACTATGCCTCGGGTGCACATCTGGACGGCAGGTGCATTCAGGGCCACTGGAGCCAAAATCAAATTCATCTGCACATCAACTAAAAAGAGATGCTAGCTGTTCAGCACGCTCTGACACTTTCAGATCCCTAATTTCATCGGTGCCCCTATTAATCAAAACCGACAACACCACAGTGATGTGGTACATCAACAAGCAGGGGGCAACCCACTCTTACCCACTATGCAGGCTAGTCATGACCCTGTGGAACACGGCCTTAGCCATGCATATTTACCTGCAAGCTCAATTCCTGCTGGGCAGCCAAAACTCTCTGGCAGACAACTTAAGCAGAAATCTCTTAGACCCACATGAGTGGAAATTAAACCACAACAACTTCAGTCTTGTGACCCAAAAATAGAGTACCCCAGAGGTGGACCTATTTGCTTCCCCCTACAACCACCAGCTCAGCAAATTCTGCACCAGGGTACCTCACAGCGAGGCCTGGAAAGTGGATACCCTATCCTTCCAGTGGGCAAACCTCTCAATCTATGCATTTCCTCCTCTGCCTCTTCTTACAAGAGTATTACTCAAGATCAGGGAGGAATGAACAAGAGCAATCCTGATTGCCCCAGACTAGCCACGCCAACACTGGTACCCACTACTGTGCAGTCTGTCACCAGTGCCCCCATGGCATCTACCCCAGATCCCAGCTCTCCTGACTCAGCAGGAGGGTCAGTTCTTGCATCCAGAATCGCAAACCCTGATCCTTGCAGCCTGGCGTATTCCTTGAATTTTCCTCCAGTGACCAGCCTAAGCAAGCAAGTATTGGATGTCATACGTGAAGCCATACGACCCAGTAGAAGGAAATCCTATGCTGACAAGTGGAAAAGGTATTGTTCCTGGAGTAACACTAAAGGATCGGATACAGCACAGCCCTCCTTACCTCTTATCCTGGATTACCTAGCAGACCTACTCCACAGAGACCTGATCTTCTCTTCCATTAAGATTCATGCCTCTGCCTTCTCTGCTCATTACAGCACGGAGCCACCTCTCTTCTCTCACCCTCTCATCAAGCAGTTCCTGAGAGGGGCTGACAACTTAAGGCCACCAAGAAGAGCCCCCACCCCTGCTTGGAACCTTAACTTTGTGTTGGAAAAGCTCACACTACCCTACTTTGAGCCTGCAGCATCAGCAGAGTTAAAATTACTCTCTTGGAAAACAGCCTTGCTTCTGGCCATCACTTCAGCTAAAAGAGTGTCTGAGCTACAAGCACTTATGGCTATGGAACCCTTCATTATTTTTCTTGCTGACAGAGTCTCCCTCAGGACTAACCCAACTTTCATGCGTAAAGTACTGTCTGGTGTGGCTCTCAACCACTCTGTCAATTTCCCCACCTTTTTCCCTAATCCTCAAAATAAGGGGGAAAGAATCCTGCACTCCTTAGATGTGCACAGACACCTCAGATTCTACCTTGATAAGGACTAAGCCCTTTAGGAAATCTTACCAGTTACTAGTCAGCTTTGCACCAGGGGCAGAGGGCAAGGCCATATCAAAACAAACCATCTCAAATTGAATAGCACACTGTATCCATTTCTGTTACAAACACCATGGGAAACCACCCCCTTAGGGGGTCAGAACGCATTCTACTAGGGCAACTTCAACCTCTACAGCCTTTCTCAGAGGAGTCCCTACCAGGGACATTCTGGAAGCTGCTACTTGGAGTTCTGTTCATACATTCACCAAGCATTATCACCTGCCTATCTTTTTCAAATCCAGAGCGGGCTTTGCAACAGCAGTCCTGCAAGGCATACTAGCCAGCCCCAACTCTTCTTGACTGCCTCCACCCATTCTTCAGCTTTGGGAATCAACCCAAGGTTCTGCTATAGGCACTCTGGAAAACCTATCCCACAGGGCATCACACCCCATTCAACCAGGGCTGCATCTACCTCCACAGCCTTTCTCAGGGGCGTTCCTACCAGGGACATCCTAGAAGCTGCTACCTGGAGTTCTGTACATACTTTCACCAAGCATTATCATTTGCCAATTTTCTCTAAATCCAGAGCTGGCTTTGCCACTGCAGTCTTGCAGGGTCTTATAGCTGGTCCTAAATCTATTTAAATTCCTCCTCCCAATCTTAGTTTTGGGAATCTACCCAAATATAATGACTGCAACAATGAAACACGAAGAACATAGTACAGTCGTGTACACTTACCATAAATGTAGATGTTCGAGTGTATTCACTGTTGCAGTCCTCGTTTCCTACCCTCCAGCCCCCCTTGTCTCTCTCTTTCTCTCTCTCTTCCTCACTCCTTACTGGGCTATTTGTATTTACTTTTTACTGGTGGTGTTTTTCCACCATAACTTAGCTTCTTATTTGGGGGCTCCTGACATTTGGGTCAAGAAAAACTGATGTAATGGTTTTGGCTGCCTGTTTTTATACCTCTGATGACCTGATGTCAGTCTTGAAGTGACAGTAACCGACGGAGAAATACTAAGCCTGTGGTATTCGGGCTGACTAGGGCTACCCCTGGCAGGATAACCCAAGTGTGATGACTGCAACAGTGAATACACTCGAACATCTACATTTATGGTAAGTGTACACAACTGTACTTTCTCCCTCTTGGACAGGAGCAATAGGTGCTGATCATGGAAATAAGGGTAAAACTTGGCTAGGCTTGAAAGGGCCCTTAGCCTAGTAACCTCCTATAATCCTATGATGTGAGCAGGGCGTGTCTGAATATGATTGTAGTAGAACATTTGCTGGAAGTACCAGTGAACTAAGTTTCATATGAAGTTCATCTGAGAAAGAGGGAAGGTTCTCCTCTTTCTGAGCATTTGTATACAGAAAAAGTCACAATCTCATGACCTCATTCCGAGGGGTTGAGTTCTTAGAAGGGCCAAGTATTAGACTCCACAGGGAAAGTAGCCATTACAAACCTTTTAAGAAATGTAAACCTATTTTTGTAAAGGATAACTTATAAGAGCAAAAGTCAGGCACCATACAGTACATCATAAGATAATTAGAGTCTATTTCTGTGTAAAAAAAACAGAAATTATAGAAGGGTGGAGGTGTAATCTGCTTTAGTATTACCCGACAGTCAGACTAAGTGGTTTGCAGACATCCATTGAAGAACTACTCTGCACTCAGTACCTTCATGAGGCAGTTTGGCGGTAGGGTGAAGGTCTAGCCAGCATGAAAGTTAAACCTAGAGAAAAAAATTACCTGCGAATGGTGACCAGTTGAATTTGTGTATCTATGCCAAACAGACCTCTAAGAACTGTATGTAAAAAAAAAAAAAAAAAAAAGTACACATGTAGCTTGCTAACAAGAAGTCCATTGTACCACATAAACTGTTTTGGTTTAGGCTCTAATGTAGTCAGAAAATAGAATACTAATTGAACTTGTTTAGATTTTGCTATGCGCTTATCTTCCCATCTGTGTAGGACATCCTGCAAATGATGTTTTTTACAAGCCCATATGGTTTGGTATGGATTGAAAGGGTGTAGTAGCTACACTGCAAAATTTTGGAGTGGGAGTTACAATTGTTTAGAGAGGATGCCTTCATCCAAGGAGATTTATAGTCTTTCACCTTATTCTTTTCACAAAGTATTGATTGTGGATCTCCCCTGTTGCTATGGGTCACATATGTTCCTCAAAATATTTATAAGATATGTTAAGTCTGGTAATGTCCACTTCTGCTCGTTGTTGGTGATACTACATTTAGAGGTATTTTTGATAAGGCTCTACCCGTAGCGGTAAGCTTTAGACAATCTCCTATGAGAAGAGGAAGGTAGATCCTGTCACATGAGAAAGTTAATAGATGGGTAGTACCATTGTGACCTAGCCTCAGAGATTCTTGTTTCTCGCATGGCATTTCTTCTTGCTTACACTATCTTAGCATGGCCGAAGAGAAATCTGGAGAGGGATCCTTCTAATTATAGGTTTATGGGAAAAGGAGTGGAGTTTGGTAGCCTGGGAAAGATTCTTGCTGGTCTCCTCTCGTATAAATAGATGACGATGGACCTAATCGTACACATATTTTATAATGGCAAATAAATAACAGTTGTATTATTTCATGGTGTAAATGTTATATATGTTCATTTTGCATCTTCAGTTCTGTTTGTCCAAAACACTGGAAGTTGATATATACCCATTGCTTTTTTCTACTTACTGTTTGCTTTGAACAGCAAGTCATGTATAGAAAAAAATGAAGTTATGTACTCACCATAAAGTTCCATGTTTGTTGTCCTTCATCTCGCCTTCCTTCTTGCTGGTTGGGTTCAGAGCTGATCCTCCGCTCCGACTCGGCCATATACTATAGCTCAAGAGCTTTTTACTGGCTCAAGACTAGCCCCTATCCCAACATGCCTAGCAGTAGTTACCCAGATCTCGTTTATGATAACCCACCAGACTAACTAGGTCCAAATTTTACTGAAGTTACTTATGAGAAAAAGACCTGCATATGAGTGTGTAATCATCAGCAAAGAGAAAGAAAGGAAAGACTAGGTCTAACCAAATGGTAAGCAAAAGGGAACTCAGCCAGTGTAGCCAAACAAAAGGGAAGAAAAACTCCTCTCAATCCTCAAGGAGGATGGGACGCAAGAAGGAAGGCAAGATGAAGGACAACAAACATGGAACGTTATGGTGAGTACATAACTTCTTTATGTTATGTTGTCCACATCTTGCCTCCATTCTTGCTGGTTGGGACAGCGTCCCCAGCACCTGTATCTTGGGTGGCTCACTGGAAAAGACTCTTCAGGACCATGGAACCAACGGATGCCCTGATCTGGGAGGTCACATCTACTTTGTAATTGGAGTTAAAGGTATGAGGATTAGCCCATGTAGCTGCTGCACAAATTGAATCTAAAGGCAGTTTGGCTTGAAAAGCAATAGAAGTAGCCAAGGCTCTAGTTGAGTGTCCTTTACTTTTTCCTGGAAGTTCTTTGTACCACAAAGCGTAGACATGTATGATAGTGTCTGAAAGCCACTTTGATAAGGTCACTTTAGAGACTGGACAACCTTTCTTGTTGTCTGCAAAGGATATAAACAATTGGTCAGGTTTTCTAAAATCCTTAGTCCTGTGTAAATAAAAACGTAATTGTCTGAGTGTCTCATGGAGCTTGTACTCTGCCTTGTTGTCATAATTGGGGAAGAATACAGGAAGCTCTATGGATTGATTTAAATTGTGCCTGAACACACCTTGAGCAAGAAGGAGGGATTGGTTCTTAGAGGAACTCTATCTTTGTGGAAAATCAAGTACGGGGGATGAATAGATAAGGCCTGTAACTCTGAAACCCTCCTAGCTGAAGTAATGGCAGTTAAGAAAAAGGTCTTCCATGTCAAAAATTTCAATAGACAAGAAGCAGATGGCTCAAAGTAGGGGGGATGAGAGTCTCTAAAACTAGATTTAAATCCCAGGGGGGGGGGAGAGGTTCTCTTATTGGAGGTCTTAAAAGGGTAGTACCTCTTAGAAATGCTTTACATAGTTTGTGGGACATGATGTTAGATCCCATTTCTTCTACATGAAAATTAGAGACAGCAGCTAGCTGAACTATGATAGTAGCTGCCGCTGCTCCTCGTTCAAATGTTTCAGCAAGGAAATCCAGAATCTTCGAAATGGCGGCAGTAAAAGGATCAATGTCGTTCTTTTTTGCCCAACAAGAGAACCTCTTCCATTTACTAGCATAAAGTTTTCTGTAGTGGATTTATGGGATGAAATCAAAATGTGTTGAACTGGCAGACTTTTTGTAGTTTATGGTGATGCCTAGTTGTGTACAGGTGTGAATAGTGGAGTCCCATGCCTCGATCAGTTGATACTTGATGTTGGCAGTGAGGAGTCAGTCTAGATATGGAAACATCCGGAATCCTAGACTCCTCAGATGTGCTGTGACTACTGCCATACATTTGGTGGACACCCTGGGGCTGTGGTGAGACCAAAGGGCAGAGCTCTGAACTGGTAATGACTGGCTCCCAGCCGGAAGTGTAGGTACCTCCTGGACTGCCTGTCCATTTTTATATGGTAGTACACATCCTGGAGATCGATGGAGCATATCCAGTTGTCCTGACCCAAAAAAGGAAGAATGGACTGCAGTGTTACCATCCGGAACTTTGTTTTCTTGACTGATTTGTTGAGTTTGCCGAGATCCAAAATGGGCCTCCAGTCCCCTCTATTTTTCGGAACTAAAAAGAACCTTGAGTAAGTGCCGGATTAGATTTGGTCTGCGGGGACTTCTTGGATGAGTCTTTTTTCTAGCAACCTTTGAACTTCTAGGTTTACTTAATCTCGAAGACTGGGTGGAACATTTGGGATTGAGTGCTGATTTGTTGTAGGAGGTGGTTGAAAGAAAGGAATTTTGTAACCCCTGGATATTATCAACAGTACCCATGTATCTTCTGTAATTGTTTGCCAGACTTTTGGGTACTGGGATAATCTGCCCCCCAACTGCCTCCAAAGGCGGATGGTTGGGCCTCCTTTCAGGAGCGCTGGAAAGGCCTGCCAGAGAAGGTATCTCTGTCGGCCTGATTTTGTGGACCTCCCCCCTGCTGCGGGATCAGCATCTCCTGTTATTATTTCCCCCTCTGTCCCTGGGGGAAAAATCTCCACGTGTGTCAGGCAAAACTCCCTGGGATTTTCTGAACCACATCTTCCCGCTATTCTGACCCTTGGAGTAATGTCTAGAGGGAGCGGAAAAACATACTTCTATGGCAGAGAGAGTTTTGCCATCCCGTTCACACCTGGTAAGAGTCTCTTTTACCTGAGGCCCGAACAGAGACGAGCCGTTAAAGGGGGTGTTGGTAAAGGAGAACTTGGAAGGGCTCTGCAAACTGACAAAGGCGCATCCAGGAGTGAGTACACAAAGCAACTCCTGTGCCTGGTGGCCTACTCACTACATCTGCTGCGTAAGAGATCAACTGCTTGGAGGAGTTAACTATAGATTTCAAGGTCACAAGTTGTGAAGCCGCCTTGCTCGCAGCTCCTTCAGCTGTAGGATATCGCCTAGTTCCTTTAGGAGATCCCTTTGAAGGCTTGTAAATTGGGACAAATAATTCAGAGACCTGAGAGTAAAGGTCGCTAAAGCAAATATACGCTTCCTATATCTGTCCATCATACGAGACTCTTTGTTCTGCGGATGGACAGAAGTAGTAGTCTTGGCTAATTCTTTCTTGGCGGCTGCTGCCACCACCATAGCATTAACCACAACAGTACCAAAGAGAAACAGCAACAACACTAAAATAAACTTTCAACTTTTTTTTTTAAACAGGGAAATAGAAAGGAGGGAAGGGGAAGAGCCTCTAAGTTAAATGGCGACTCCCCCAACTTAAACGGCTGCTCCTACAAGGAAAGAGAAAGGGAAAAGAAGAAAACAAGCCCTTAAACTAAGACAGGGCTGAAAGAAAGGGAACAGGGAACCCTCTAAGTCAAACAGGTTCAAGGGAAGGAGTTAGGCTTAAAGGGAAACGACGGCCACAGCAACGAAAAGGCAACAGTGGAAAGGTCAGAAAAGTGCTAGCCTACGATGAAACACACTCTAACACTAAACTAACTATAATCAAACAGAAATTAGCTATCTGAATCCAAAAAATGATTGGAAATACAAGAAGAAGAAAATACTAACCCTGAGCCAGTATGAGCAATCTCGACACTGCAAGCAGCAAACGAGATCTGGGTAACTACCGCTAGGCATGTTGGGATAGGGGCTAGCCTCGAGCCAGTAAAAAGCACTCGAGCTATAGTATACAGCTGAGTCAGAGCCGAGGATCGGCTCTGAACCCAACCAGCAGGAGCGGAGGCGAGATGTGGACAACATGACGTCTAATTATAAAGTTATGACCAAAAATATTAAAAGTATGAAGTTTTTATAGCTATTACTCTACAAATATGTTAGTCTTCATTTCCGTGTCCATGTGGCCCTATCACAGATTCTTATCAACATTTTTTTTAACTCACCATCCTTTTCTTAGTAGCTGTCTCCAATGCCATTCTCCCAGTAAATTATTAAGGCAAACATGAGAAATGTCCTATGTTCCATAAGCTGCCATAGCAAACTATGATTTCTTCGGTGCTGCTGCTAAAGGCTTTTCACTTCGTTAGACTGCTGTTTAAGAGATGTTTGAGCCATATTCCTACTTGTCAACACTGCAAGGGAGTTATTAGCAGAACTATTATACCACTGTATAAACTATCATAGCCATAGGTAGATTAATATATTGCAGAAAAGGAGTAAAGGGGAGCTGTTTCAGTAGGAAACATGGACCAGATCCACTTAAAAATTCCAACAGTGAAGTCACAAAAAAAAAAAAAAAATCCTAGAAACCCCATCCCCTGAAGGACAATCCAAGCCATCTGTCTTCATCAACAGGTTAAATAACATTAGGTGTGTGTGTGTATCTGTATATTACATGTACATAGTTTATAATCTTGTCAGCATTTTTTTCTGAAGCAGCAGTCTTGCTGCATTTATTCTTATTTTTACAAAAGCATTGAGAATGGAATACAGGTTTGAAAATAAAAGGGAAATTCATTAATAAATAGAATCTGTCTTGAATATCTCCCAGCATAGCACTTGACATAGTTGAACCTAGGTCTGAGCTCTTTTAGATGGTGATTGGTGCTGGTGTATGGATGCTTCTGGGTCTTTCTGCTCAGAAATTAAATTTCAGCAGACCACCATTAATTGTAATATTGTCTCTAGTCCTCCACCCATCCAGTAAGCTGTCAGTAAATAGCTCAGAAAAATAATTTCCTTAGGTACACCACTTTGCTCACCCAGTATCTCGGATAGAGTATTCTGCAGGGAATCTTCAAAGTCTGCCATCTCATTATACTGCCAGAAAATATGTTCCCAGTTACCTCTTTCCTCCCCTTCACACCTCCGACATTTCCCGTCTAATTGAGGAAAAATTCTCTGAAGTCTACTTGGGGTATTAAAATACCTATGTAAATATTTCCAAACAAAAATCCTAAGTCTTCTAGATTTTGTTGCATATTTGGGAGAGGATATAAAAAGTTTACACAGCCTTGTTAAAATGCCAGTTTTTTTATATATAAAAAATGAGACCACAGTAAATCATTTCAAAACGTTTTCCACCTTTAATGTGACCTATAACCTGTACACTTCAACTGAAAAACAAACAAATCAGTTAGGGGAAAAAATATAAAAAAATAAAAAAAGTACAATACCCTGGTTGCATAAGTGTGCACACCCTTAAACTAATACTTTGTTGTGTGTGCACACCCTTAAACTAATACTTGTTAAAGCACCTTTTGATTTAATTACAGCATTCAGTCTTCTTTGGTACACACCTGCCATCAATTAAAGAGACTCTGATTAACCCCAAATAAAGTTCAGCTGTTCTAGTAGGATTTTCCTGACATTTACTGACAATTGCCTGCCACAGCAAAATCCATGGTTCACAGAGAGTTTACAAAGCATCCAGGGAATCTCATTGTTGAAAGGTATCAGTCAGGAGAAGGGTACAAAAAATTTCCACAGCATTGGATATACTGTAGAACACAGTGAAGATGGTCATCAAAAAGTGGAAAAAATATGGGACATCAGTGATGTTGCAAAGAACTGGAGGCTACCAAGAGACCTACAGCAACATTGAAAGAGCTGCAGGAATTTCTGGCAAGTACTGGTTGTGTACTGTATGTGACAGCAATCTCCCATATTCTCCATATGTCTGGACTGTGGGGTAGGGTTGCAAGAAGCAAACTTTTTCTTACACAGAAAAACATCCAGGCCCAGCTAAAATTTGCAAAACAATACATCAGGTCTCCCAAAAGCATAAGGGAAAATGTGTTATGGTCTATTGAGATCAAGGTTGAACATTTTGGCCACAATTCCAAAAGGTAAGTTTCATGTAAAAACAGCAGTTCGCATCACCAAAAGAGCACCATCCCCACGGTGAAGCATGGTGGTGGCAGTATCATGCTTTGGGGTTGCTTTTCTTCAGCTGGAACTGGGGCTTTAGTCAAGGTGGTTGGAATTATGAACAGTTCCAAATACCAGTCACTTTTGGCCCAGAACCTTCAGGCGTCTATTAGAAAGCTGACGATGAAGAGGAACTTCACCTTTCAGCATGACAATGACCTCTAGCATGCATCCATATCAACAAAAGAATGGCTTCATCAGAAGAAAATTAAAGTTTTGGAATGGCCCAGCCAGAGCCCAGACCTCAATCCAATAGAAAGTCTGTGGGGTGACCTGAAGAGTCCTGTGCACAAGAGATGCCCTCACAATCTGACAGATTTGGAGCGCCTTCATATGTTGTGCTTGTCAGGGAACCAGACAAGAGCTTTTGCGGTGTTCCACTTCATCAGACCATAACAACCAATAGCTACTAAAAGTATTTAAAACATATGGCATCCAATCAAATCAAGATTAAAAATCACATGGTCTTGATTAATGCAATAGCCCTCTCCTCTTAAGAACAGGTTTTAAAGGCACAGCATTATTGAGTCCGGGGGGAGGGGGGGTGTTCACCCTTAGGTCTATAATCCACCTTAATTCCAGTGTACTCAGTTTTATTCACAGTGTCCCCTTCTCTAATTCTATTATCCACCATTCGTAAAACTAAAAACTTTAACATATAAGTACTCCCCGACTCTGATACATGTTTAGCTAGTGCACTACTTGGTTTGTTGTTATATATATCGTTAACATGGTCTAATATTCTTTCTTTCACTGTCCGATTTGTTTTTCCAGTATAAAATCCTGCACACACCATGCACTGTGCCCAATAAACCAAATTTCTATCTCTACAGTCTGCATATGTTCGAAAATATATTTCTTGCAGGGGTCTGGGGTGTGCTACACATGTCACAGACCAAACATATTTACATGCTGAACAGTTTCTGCTTGCAAAAGTGCCTCTGTACTCAGAGTACATCCTAGCCTCACTGGGTTGTTTATAACAAAGATTGTTTTAATGGCCTATTATTTTTATATCTAAAACGTGGACTAGCTGCAACTACTAGTGTCAAGTGCCTCTTCTTTCTGAATCTCATCAGTATGTAATCTCATCACTCTAAGAATTTGATTCTTTAATACGTTCTTAGAGACACATCTGGGATGCATGCTGGTGTTATGCAATATACTGTTCTTTTTGTATGGTTTCTTTTACATGCTGGTGAACAGTTATGCCATCTTTGGCCACTGACACATCCAAAAAATCAATATTTTCTACAGAGTAGTGGGGAGTGAACATAAGGAAGGTGGTAGTCCCTTGTAAGATGTCAATGAACCCCATAAAAAAATCGACAGACCCTTGCCAGACAAAGAAAATATTGTCCACGAAACATCTATAAAATTTCACATGCATCTGAAATAGCATGTTAACAAAAACGAATTGCGTCACCCAGTAGGCTAAAACAATATTTGCATATGAATTCACACACGCTGTACCCATAGCAACTCCCAGCTTTCAGAGAAAATATTCTGAATAAAACACAAAAACATTGTTCTCCAATATCAGCTCAAGGAGTGCACATACTAAGATGACTTTCGAGTTAGAAAAGGTACTCAGAAGTCAGAAACATCTTAAATATTCTACCCCTATATCATTAGGGATTGCCGTAAAAAGTGAATTAACATCCAGTGTCACAAAGACCATATTATCCATATTAGTAGAACTTTTGTACCACTGATACAAATCCTTTAGAAATTGCTTAGTATCTTTCAACACAGTGGTAATGGTATCTAGAACTACCCTAAGTTGTTATGTATTTTCGGTTACCCATAGATAATTGGCAATTTTGGATGTTCATCAGAAAAATAAACATAGAGGGGATAATTTGATTGGTCTTTAGTAAGTCATATACGTAGAAATTAACCCTATTAATAATACCAGTTACTTGAAACCTATACAATTTCATATAGACTTTTTCATTATTCAACATATTAAGCATTTTTTCCATATACATACTTTTGTCCAGGACGACAATTCCTCCTCCAGGTGACTTGGTTTTCAACCTTTCTTCTTTTGATTTGAGTGGAGAACAGATAGCAGTGTTAAATAAGGGACTTTCCGTTATACCAGCTATGATGACTGATTTGGTTGATGTCCTATTAGATTTAAAATTAATTGCTAGAAATGTAATGCTTAATGTGATCTTTCCTGATAATATAGACTGTGCTAAGAATTTTAAGAAACTTGGTGTGTTTGTTCCTGAATTTGCACCAGCATTAGAAGCAATTCTGAATGCTTATGAAAATGATCTGAGAGAGTATTAATGTTAAATGTAATAATGATACCTTTTACAATTTAACACCCGGTGAAATAGGAGCTTTGAATGAATTAGTAAAGGCACAGCATTTGATAATAAGGCCAGCAGATGAAGGAGGACGAATTGTCGTCCTGGACAAAAGTATGTACATGGAAAAAATGCTTAATATGCTGTCTGGACGTCTATTTTTCATTAGATTTGGAGCGCTTTTTGCAAGGAAAAGTGGGCAAATATTGCCAAGTCAAGATGTGCCATGCTGATAGACTCCTACCCAAGAAGACGGAATGCTGTAATTAAATCATAAGGTGCTTCAACAAAGTATTAGTTTAAGGGTCTGCACACACAACAAAGTATTAGTTTAAGGGTGTGCACACTTATGCAACCAGCATAATGTATGTTTTTTTTATTTTTATATTTTTCCCCTAACAGATTGTTTGTTTTCCAATGGAATTGTACAGGTTATAGGCCTCATTAAAGGTGGAAAAAGTTTTGAAATTATTTATTGTGGTCTCGTTTTTTTATATCACAAAAACCTGGCATTTTAACAGGGGTGTGTAAACTTTTTATATCCACTGTATATCCTCTCATTGTTTCTTTTTGAATTGCTTGTCCAATATCTCTTCCCAATCCTTTCTAACCTCCTCTGACTGATTCTTATATTTATCATGCAGTACTTTATGTGCTGTAGTAATTATTCCTTTTTTAACAGCAGCTTCTATTCTATCTCTTACTAAAAGCTCTACTAGTGCTAGTCTCTCATTTAGGACCACCCTTCCCCCCAATTTTTTTCTCTTTGCCTATACTCTGATACCAGTCTTTGATAGGGAAGGCAGTCCCTAACCTACAGTCCAAATAAATTGTTGATGTCTTTCCATTTTATTACCTTTCCCTTTCTCATTATTTGCTCCCAGTGTCTTGGTTCCATTGCCAGTTTTCTCCAATAAATTCCAGCCCTCTCTTGCCTGTTGTCTGTATCGCTAATTGCAGTCTTTCCTATTGGCAGAAGTTCATTTTTTTTTATTTTTGTGTTGGCTTAGTTCTTAGAATACGTTCTGCTACTTTATGAATATAATGTATATGATTATTATTGTTCTCCTTAAATGTCTGCATCCAAAATACCAGTCTCTCCTTGTATCTTCAGCTTCCTCCTTGTTTCATCATCATCCCTTTACACTATGAATTATAGGTTTCTGCTTGTGCTAAGTATATGAGGCTTAACTGTGTAGCTGTGAAATAGCCCTCCAAATCAGGTGATCCCAAACCACCTTGTTCTATTGAAAGGGTCAGCTTATCCCACGTGACTCTTACCATCTTCTCCTCCCAGATAAAATCCTTCAGCTCTTTAATTGCTATCCACAACTTCTCCTCTGGTTGATAAAATTATGCCTGACCTGTATATAAGACTAAAGAGACTAAAAACATTTTAACTGCTTGTGTCTTACTAGCCGTATCAGTATAATAGGGCTTCCAGATGTCCTTCAAGAATGCAACTGCAGTCATAACATGTGGGTTGTCCTGCCTCAGGCAGCCCTCGGTCGGCCGGATTCCAAAGTCTGGGTCCGACGTCGGCTGATGTCGCATTTCTCTCCGACGTCAGAGCGGCTGGAGTACATAAGCATCAGCCGACGCCATTTTCTTCAGTCTTTCTTGCCACACGGTGCCCGAAGCAGAAGCAGTTCGCAAGTGCCGGTCGGTCAGCTCCTATATTCTACGATACCGAAGTCATCAAAAAGCTAAGTACCCCATTGGGGACCTTTTCTTGCCTCAGCCGATGTCAGAAATTACTGAAAAAGTTAACAATTATCTTTCTTGCGGTAAACAAATACCTCATAAGGATTTCCACTGTTACTGTCTCCCTTGCCTGGGCCCAGACCACGACGTCTCGGCCTGTGTAACCTGTGCTCGCTTCAACAAGCGCACTCTCAGGCGCCGGGCGGAGTTCGCTGAAGATTTTTTCGGCGATAATTTTGCTTACACCATGCCGTCGGATCTTCCGACATCGCAAACGCCCAAAAAGCGAAAAGACCGGGACCGACATCCTCGGCCCGCGTCTACCTCCGACTCCACGCCAAAACCTAGCGCGAGTGCTCCGGTTCCCTCTGAGACGGTCTCTCCACCACTCAGGACCGAAGACACCGCAGTACCGACAACTCCGATTCCAGACATTACTCCGACGCCAATTATAGATTTTCCTCCGGATACCAAAACCGAGGAAATGCCCGAGACCATTGCTGTAGACAAGGTCACTCCTGCACGTGGAGCTGCCAGGCTCCCTATGGCCATGTCTATTAAGGCCTACACTAGGGCTAAGGCAGCCAGCAAAACAAAGCATATTACTTCTAAACCCTTACCTCAGCCGACTCCAGAGACACAAATTATGTCCATGGCTGCTGATTTGATTTCCATGATTAGAGGTTCACAGGCCCATCCTGAGAGAGGATCCCAGCCTCCTCCTGATAAAAGGCCCCGGGTTGAACCCTCTGACCCTACACATTCAGATGAAGATTCTGAGGGCTCTGTCCACTCTGATAGCCAGGAAGAGCTCTTCCAAACCTATGAGGACTCGGATGCAGAAGATTCCATCCCCTCGGCCTCCCCTCCTGAGGATATTTCTTTTGGGGAGGTTCTGCACACCATGAGGGAACATTTCAAGTGGCAAGGTCAGGAATATTCTGATTCTAGGAAACGCCTTAGGACTTTCCTTAAGAAGCCTCAGCACAGGCCCTTAGCTATTCCTCCTGTACTTGATGTTCTGGATGATTTGTATTCTGATTCTAGTGCTACCCCTGATTCTCTTCCTCCTGCTCCAGCCAAGCCAGACAGGTATTACAGGGTCCCAGAAACTCATTCCCATTTATTCAGGGCCCACACTGCTGATTTGGAAACTATTTCACAGGGGCCTAAAGGAGTTTCAGCCTCCACCTCAAAGAATCCTTTGCCCTCCAACAGGGAAGCTAGGTCATTAGAGAGATGGGGCAAAAAGGTTTACACATCCACTACCTTATCTATGAGACCTTTAAATTGCCTTTTCCATATGTTACAATACCAGGATTATCTGTTAGAAGATTTACAAAAAACATTAGCCACTCCTGAGCCTTTAGATAGGAAGACTTTGCAGGAAGCTGTACATAACACTCAGCAAGTAAGCAATCACTTCCTGCAGTGTGGATATGATACACTGGAAGCTTCATGTAGGGCAGCTATGACAGGGGCAGTCATTCGTAGACATGCTTGGTTAAAAGATCAACCTCTACCAGATCATGTAAAAGCAAAACTTCTGGATGCACCTTTGGAAAAGAACAAGCTTTTTGGTGCAAATGCTAAGGATGTGTTAAGGACCATCGAAGAAAAAGCAAAATCAGTCCAGACTGTGAAAGATTTCCTCCAGGTTCAACCCCCCAGATTCAGTAGGAATTGGCCTTCAAAAAACTGGTCCTTTCCTAATACAGAAAAGTTTCAAAGGGGTAAGAACAGACGTGGCCGAGGAAGAGGCCAATACAGAGGCCCTTAGAGGGGACGACAATGGCAGCCAGGAAACCAAAGAAGTGACGCAGGGGTTTCACCTGCCCCACAACCACAATCTCAATGACTTTCCTCTATTACCGCCTACCAGGGAACAACTGGAAGCTCCCTTGGGTGGGAAATTATCTCTGTTTGCAGAGAACTGGCACAGACTGACAAAGGACAAATGGATTTTGGACATTATAGACCGAGGGTACAGGTTTCATTTTCATACCTTACCAAGAAAACAAGGCATGCCAAACCTGCCAAAAAATCAGAGGGCAGAGGCTATCAAGCAAATCACTCTGCTGATTCGGATGAAAGCAATAGAAAGAGTTCCACAACAAGAACAAGACCAGGGATTTTACTCAAGGCTGTTCCTTGTTCCAAGAAAAGAATCTCATTGGAGACCAATACTGGACTTGTCCGCATTAAACACCTTTCTCATAGTGCCAAAGTTCAAAATGCTGACTCTACAGCAACTCCTTCCCATGCTGGGCAAGGGGTCGTGGCTGATTACTCTGGACCTCAAGGAGGCATACCTGCATGTCCCTATCAGACACAGCTGCAGAAGATACCTCAGATTTCTTGCAGGGCCAGAGCATTATCAATTCTCAGCATTGCCATTTGGATTATCTACTGCGCCCAGAGTATTTACAAAATGCCTGGCTTCAGTAATTGCTCATTGCAGGCTCCAGGGTATACAAATTTACCCGTACCTGGACGACTGCCTCATACAAGCTGACGACAAATTGATGTTGACAAAAAACCTGGATTATGTCATACAATTACTTCAAGCTGTGGGATACACAGTCAACTTCCAAAAGTCAAGACTGCAGCCATCCCAGCAAATAATCTTCTTAGGAGCCAAACTAGACACAGCCTCTCAGATGGCTTACCTGACAGAAGACAAGCAAGAGAAGTTAACTCATTATTTCAAAGGTCTAGCAAAACTAACCCAGATGACTGCAAGGAGATTCCTACAGGCCCTTGGTTACATGGCATCCTGCATTCTCCGGTTCCATTCGCAAGACTACACATGAGAAAGCTTCAGTGGTACCTAAAAAGCATTTGGTCTCAACACAGCAACAACTTGGAGGCAATCATACCACTAATTCCATGCCTACAAAAGGAATTCCTATGGTGGGCCTCGGTGAGCCAGGCAAACACAGGTATGTCATTCAAAAAACCACAGATAACACAGACCATGACTACAGACGCCTCAGACCTTGGATGGGGGGCGCACATGGAAGGCAGGTGTATACAAGGACAATGGTCTCCAAAGAAAACACATCTGGATATAAACCAAAAGAAAATGCTGGCAGTAATGCATGCCATCGAAGCCTTTCAACACCAACTCCAGCAAGGCCATTTAATGATACGGACAGACAACACCACTGTGATGTGGTACATAAACAAGCAAGGGGGCACCCACTCTTACCCTCTTTGCAGACTGACAATGCAGCTTTGGGAGAAATCGCTGAGCCTAAACATCCAGTTACAATCCCAGTTTGTTCCAGGAAAAGACAATGTGTTGGCGGACAGCCTAAGCAGGAATTTCACAGATCCACACGAGTGGAGGTTACATCCGAAGGCCTTCAGACAACTCATTTCGACATGGGGCAAGCCAGAAGTGGACCTATTTGCCTCTCATCTCAACCATCTACTACCAAAATTCTGCACAAGGACATACCATCCAAAAGCTTGGAAAGTAGATGCCCTCTCATTCAACTGGAACTCCCTAACAATCTATGCATTCCCACCTCTGCCACTGATGACCTCAGTATTACTAAAGATCAAAGCAGAGACCCAAGGGAATCATAATAGCTCGGACTGGCCAAGACAACACTGGTACCCACTACTACGGAGCATATGTCACACCAGGAGGTGGGCCCTTCCCCAATGGCCTCTACTTCTAACTCAGCACAACTTCGAAACAGTGCATCCAAATCTTCAGACACTGCAGCTAACAGCCTGGGAGATCCCATAAATAACTTCAGCCTATCTCTCTCCAAGGAAGTTCAGCGGATACTAACAGAGGCTCGAAGACCATCCACCAGAAAGGTTTACTTAGCAAAGTGGAAAAGATTCAGCAATTGGAATACCAGCAAGGGACATGATGCATCATTGTTGAACATCCCACTCATCTTGGAATATTTGGCAGATATGTTAAAGAATGGCCTCTCATATTCTTCCATAAAGATACATGCATCTGCTATTTCAGCTAGATACAACTCTGATCCTCCTGTTTTTTCACACCCTTTACTAAGGCAATTCCTCAGGGGAATCAAGAACATTAAGCCACCAAGAAAGGCCCCAGTGCCATCCTGGGACCTCAATTTTGTCCTAGAAAAACTGACTCTACCTCCATTTGAGCCAGCAGCTTCAGTTGACTTGCAATTTCTCTCATGGAAGACAGCTTTCCTGTTGGCAATTACATCAGCAAGAAGGGTTTCGGAGCTACAGGCCCTAATGGCAATACCACCCTTTATTATTTTTCACAGAGACAGGGTTTCATTAAGGACCAACCCTACTTTTATGCCAATGGTTCTATCTAGGGTTTCTTTAAATCAAGCCATTCATCTGCCTGCTTTCTTCCCCAGTCCTGAGAACAAGGGGGAAAGACTGTTGCATACCTTGGACATTCACAGACAACTTTGTTACTACCTGGACAGAACCAAGGCCAGTAGGAAGTCTGAACAACTTTTTGTAGCTTATGCCCCTGCAGTCCAAGGAAAAGCAATTTCAAAACAGGCTATTTCAAAATGGATTGGACATTGCATCAGATTCTGTTATTCCTTTCATGGAAAGACTGTTCCAGCCAATGTCAGACCACATTCCACCAGAGCTACAGCCACCTCTACAGCATTCTTAAGAGGGGTGCCTACTAAGGACATTCTAGAAGCTGCTACATGGAGCTCCGTGCATACATTCTCCAAACACTACAATCTCCTTCTATACTCCAGATCCAGAGCAGGCTTTGCTTCGGCAGTCCTGCAGGGTTTGATTGCCACACCATCTTTTTCCTAGAGCATTCCTCCTCCCCCAGCTAAGCTATGGTATTCTACCCACATGTTATGACTGCAGTTGCATTCTTGAAGGACATAGTACAGTTTTGTACCTACCATAAATGTAGATGTCCGATAGACATGCAACTGCAGTCGGATTTTCCCACCCTCCATACCCCTCTATGCCTAGGGTCCACTCCTATCCCTGTTTCTCTTAGCTGGGGTTATCTGTTATGGTGTATTTGTTTTATTACTCATTTATTTGTTTGGAATCCTGTTTTTGTCTTCCAATTTGATTACAGCCTTCCTTGGAGGGCACCTGGCATCTGGGGCAAGAAACACTGAAGAAAATGGAGTCGGCTGATGCTTATGTACTCCAGCCGCTCTGACGTCGGATAGAAATGCGACATCAGCCGACGTCGGACCCAGACTTTGGAATCCGGCCGACCGAGGGCTGCCTGAGGCAGGACAACCCACATGTTATGACTGCAGTTGCATGTCTATCGAACATCTACATTTATGGTAGGTACAAAACTGTACTTTTCTCAGTTTCTGTATTATCTTTTGTTTAGTCTCTTCCCAGATATCCTTAGCTGACATACCAAACTACTTTTTAATCTATACTCCTAAGTACTTAATTTTATCATCTCCCCATAAATATAGGTATTGCTGAACCAATTCATGTGTGGGTGCATGGCATGCCACTATTGCCTTTGTTTTAGCTTCATTTATTTTGTATCTCAAAAAGATTTGAAACTCTCTCAGAATGTTCCACAATATTGAACTGTCCTTTTCTGGTTGTATCAGGTATAAAGTATCATAATCTGCAAATAGAGCCAGCTTTTCATGACTGACTTACCAGTTATATCCTTGAATGTCCGAGTCCCTTATTTTCTTTGCCAGTGGTTCTAAATATAATGCAAATAACAGAGGGGAAAGAGGACACCTCTGCCTGATTCCTCAACTCAAGCAGAAATTATCAGAAATGAACCCACCCACTTCAATTTTCGCCTCTGATCCCTCATGTACCTTCCTAGTCAACCTTATAATTTTATCAGTGAATGCAAATACTTCAACTGCCCTGCTCATAAAGTCCCGGTTTACTGTGTCAGATGCTTTATCTGCATCAAGACCCACTAACAACAGTGGTATTTTCTTACATTCTGCTTCCCTCTGGATCACAAATGTTCTGTTAATATTGTCAAATGTTTGCTTCCCCACTAGAAAATCCATATCTATCAATTTTAGCATCGCTTTAGCCATTACTATAGCCATTATAGATATAAACAGTTTATAATCATGGTTTAGTATTGAAATGGGCCTGTATGAAGCTGGATCTAATGGGTCTTTACCCTCTTTAGGTATTACAGCTATCACTGCTTTCTTCTAGGACCTTGGTACTTCTCCTACTCTTAAAATACTGTTAAACAAAACCTTCCAGATATTTATAATTTTTTTCCCTCCTAACTTCCAAACTTTAACAGAAATGCCATCTGTTCCTAGGGAGCTTCTTGTGGATTGGTTTTGCATCACCATTTTTATCTCATCTCCTCGTATCCTAACTGTTAGTAATTGAGCCTCATTTACCTTGGCATATTTAATTCTTCCAAAAACATTTCCATGTGTACCTTTTCTTGGTTTCCATATTTCTCTGCTTTATACAGACTTTCATATAATTTCTAAAATATTTCTAATACCCCTCCAGGGTCTGTTGTTATCTTCCTTGTTATAGACTCCCTAAGCTTGACAACAGCCTTTTCTATGTTTGTTGCCTGAGTTGTTGTGCTAAAAGTTTTTGTGCTCTAGAGATATTATCAAAAAACAGTTGCTTAACAGCAATCTTTCTAAACTCATCCATGTTGTCAAGGTCATTCCTTATTTTTTTGTTTAACTTTTGGCAGTTGCTGTTCCTCATGTTTTGTGAGGTTACCCCATTCTGCAATAAAGTTTCAGTCCCTCTAAGCAATTCTTGTAACTTTACCATAGCTCCCTTTCTTTTATTTCCACCCTATTAAACTCCATTTTTAATTTTATCCCACTCATTAGCTATATTTTCAGAAGAAAGTTCTGTTTTCTCTAATAGCGCCTAAATAATTTCCACTACCCATTCCTTAAATTTCCTCCCTTTTCAACATATAAGTAGGAAAGCACCAGTGTCTCATTTTTATTTCGTTAGACTGCAGTGGTGGTGCTGCGGTAGTGTTGTCGCCTCATTGCAAGACGTTGTCCCGTTCGATTCTCAGCTAGAACGTCTTCTGTGTGGAAGCATACGTGAATGGGGCATGCCTTCGTTGAAGGTTGTGCGTCGGAGCTGGTAACCCGGTACGTAAAGATCCACTACCAATCATTAGCAGACCGGAGTTCCGCTGTGGCGACCCCTAACCGGGAAAAGCCGAAAGACACAAGACCCTGTGTTTTTATTTTAGTTATTATAGGCTCAAGATCTGAAATAGTTATTGGGTGCGTATCAAGACTTTCAATTAAATGCACATGTTCCTGTGAAATGTAAATTCTGTCTTACCTAGTACAGTTTTTCTACCTTGGAAATAACATGTAAATTCACTCTGAACTCCTAGTATTGAATTCATGTCTTCCATGCCAAACATTTTCATAAATTTCTTCAAAAATCTGCCCTCCTTTGTTATACTTTCTCTTCTGGGCCCCCCAGACACATCTTCATTGTTGAAGTCAGATTCTATTCCCTACCTATAATTTTCACTTCATACACTCTGATTTTTTGATGAAATACCACGGTAGTGGTGCTGCGGTAGCGTTGTCGCCTCACAGCAAGACGTTGTTGCGTTCGATTCTCAGCTAGAGCGTCTTCTGCGTGGAGGCATGCATGAATGGGCATACCTTCGTTGAAGGTTGTGCATCAGGGCTGGTAACTCGGCACGTAAAAATCCACTACCAAACATTAGCGGACCGGAGTTCCGCTGTGGCGACCCCTAACCGGGATAAGCCGAAAGACACAACAGCAACAATCTGATTTTTGATGAACTTCCTCAGTTGTATTGTTGTTTAGGAGAGCTGTCTTTTGTCCTAAAAATGTTTTTAGAAAGGCTGGCGTGAGCTGTGAAAACAGCTGTTGTGGCTGTGTGTGGCCGTATTCTTTTGTCTCTTTAGCTCAGGAAAGAGCTGTTTAGTTTGTTATAGTAGTGGCCATTGCCCACCGTAATCTTCTGTCTGTTTAGCTCTGAAAAGAGCTGTTGGGTTATTATGGTATTAAGGAGTTCTGAAAAGAACTATTGGTTATTTATTTATCATGGAGCTCTTCAAACAGCTTGTTAAGAATTGGTATTTAATAGGTTAAGTTACGTTAAAACAGGTCCCCTAGGTCCTTTTTCGTCTTTTGTTCAATGAGCTCTTAAAAGAGCCATTTACATTGGTAGGGAGGCGGTTTACGTTGTAGAGTGGTAGGGAAGCCCTGATAAGGGCTATTGTGTTCCCTTTCTATCTCGGATGCTTCATGGTGTCAATTTAGCGTACAGTCTTGTAGTCCGCCTTTCTTCCTCAGATTGTTGTCTTTTGTAGCCCTTAGAAGGACTTTTTTAGGACAAAAGACAGCTCTCCTAAACAGTACAACTGAGGAAGTTCATCAAAAATCAGAGTGTAAGAAGTGAAAATTATTTGTCCCTTCCCTCCGGGCAGGCTACCCTCCAAGTAAGGGTCATCACCTTTTTTCTGATTTTTATTCCCCACTTATAAGTAATATTCCTTGCTGAAAGCTGATTATTTCTCTCAGAAATTTCTTAAGCTCCATTGTAGCAATTTTAGGTGGAATATAAATACATGGCAGCGTAATCCTCCTCCCTTGCCAGTAGTCCCTTAGTGCTACAAATCAACCATTATTATCCTTTTTCTCCTCTTCAGTCACTGTTGGAGCTCCGCTTGCAATTAATATAAATGCTCCACTTTTTCTTTGTTCCAGGTATTCCACTAAATAGCCATTCTGAAAACTTTTCTTTATCAAATTCACATGTTCAGTCCTTTCCCTTGTTAATATAGTTCACTTCTCTTTCTTTTTTTGTATTTATCTGTGAGACCATTGACATTTAAAGATGTTACAAAAAGCATCATTGTGTTAAAAAAAAGTTATTCCCGCTTTATATGCATAACACCTTTTTTGTTAAATTTCTAGTTCCAGCTTTATTGTTGCATGCATACACTGTTTGGCGGGTTGATTTTTAATACAGTTGTTTCTTGCCTTATCCATTTGAGCCTATGTCTCATCTTAAAAACCTTTTTGTTTTAGTGAAAGCCCTGAAACAAAATAAACAACCCCGGCAATACACATCTAAAACCTATTAACTTAATACTACACACAAAACTATGTACATCTTCAGATATTGAAGTTTTACCCTCGTAATAGGAATGAGTGTCCCAAAACTTACCGCCAAACTCATAAAGGTTATCCATGCTAAGATGTGTAGTACAGTCTGTGCTTCTACTAAGTGCTGTCTGGTTTTTGTCTCATCTTTATAGCCCCTCCAGCTGAGAAAACACTTGAATGCTTTCAGAAAATATTACCTCCTAGTCATTTCTCTTTATCAGATTGTCTCCATGGTGACATGAGGACCAGATACAAGGTTGCTGCTAAGCATACATTTATATTAAAACTGTCCTTTTTTGTGCTAAATTTAACAGCAAAACCATTAATCACTGGGCTGGATCCCTCCAGTTACATTTAGATTCAGGTGAGGTTTAGTCTTTACACACTGTAGGATCCACCAGTTCCCATGCAGTTGTCCCCCCAAAAAACGAAAAGACAAACTCTAGACAGAGAAGAATGTGTGGGTGGGCAAAGACGACTTTGTATCCAAATCACCACCTTGTCTGTAGATCACTGATTCAGGTGAGACACCTTTGCATCCTCCTAGTCCAGTGCCTTTTAGGCCCATGTCCACTAGCCTGTCCTCTAAAGAGGCCACCATGACTTTGACCTATTCATCACATGCTGACACCAGACTGAAATTTGTTGGGTCCAAAGCCACTAAGCAGGCCACTGCTGCTGACACCAAGGTTCTTGTGTGACCGAGGGTGAGGCAGTATTCAGTTGGTAATAGTTTGGGTGTAATTACCTGAGAACTAGATCTTGGTTGAGACCACCTGTTGATGACTTGAAGTATTGTTACCCACTCACCAGGTTTTAAAACAAGCACACTAAAAGATTAGGAATAAAGATAATTGCTCAGAATGTCAGATCCTGACCGAAGCTAACATAGCAATACAATGTCACTTTCCAGAGGAAAAAAACAATCCATTTAAGGGTTTAAGCAGATCTTTATTCAACAATGGATGAGTGTATTTATTCAGACACGGCTAAAAGTATTCTACCCATTCAAGCAACTTTGGAATAAGTATTAGAATACTTCTCCATATTGTAGAAAGGACGTCTGTCTTATTCTAGTGTAAAAGTGCATATTTTTATTACTTCTGCCTGTCTTACCATGTATCGTCCTCCATATGCTCACCCCCCTCTGAAGCAAATCCTAAAAAGGAGTCTTACAGTTTAGACCACCCAGGAAGAGAGCGTGCACCCTCTTTGGACCTAAATTGTGTCCTGGGAAAAACTAACACTGGCGCTGTTTGAGACAGCAGCCTCAGTGCCACTCAATTTGATTAATTGGAAAACAACTCTGCTGCTGGCACTCACCTCAGCCAGGTGTATATTTGAGCTGAAGCTCTGATGTACAAAGAGCCATTCCTTATTTTTTACAGAGGTATAGTTTGGAGTGAATTTACATAACTCTTCCTTTCTTCTTGCCCAAAGCAGTATGAGAGGTCTCTCTGCACCAAGCTGTTCATCTCCCTTTATTTTTTTTCCTAGCCCACAGAACAGGGGGAAAGCACCCTGCACTCCTTATATGTAGACAGGCAACTAAGATTCTACCTACAAGGAACAAAATTCCCAAAACAGATATGACCAGTTGTTGATGGCATTTGCAGAAGGTAAATTGAAAAAAAAAAACAGTGTGGGAATGGGCCATTTCCCAATAGAAAGCCAACTGTATTACATTTCGTACTCTCTCCGTGAGAAGCCGATTCCTGGCAGAGGCTAAGCTCATTCAACAAGGCAAAAGCTACCTGTACAGCATCCCTAAAAAGGACACCTACACACCCACCATTCTGGAAGCCGGTACTTGGTCCTTGGTACACATCTTCACCAAATATTATCAGTCTGATGCTATTTCCAGAGATTGCCTTTGCCATTCTCCAGATGCCGCTGTTGCCAGCACAAAATACTCGCCAGGCTCCCCAGTAGAAAATCTTTGGGAGTATTCCTAAGACTTACTATGACAACATTGACTATGATGAACATAGTACATTTGTGTAGTTAATTTGCCATGATTGTAAATGTTTGAGTTGATTAGTGTTGCAGTGAATGGTAGTTTGTTAATACAGGCTAAAACAAGGCATCATAGAGTCAATGTGGAGTATAGTATTTCTAGATATGACATTTGTATGAGCACTATTTAGTTTGGTGTTTTACCTAAATATAGTTAACTGCCTTGTAGTGAGTTCATTTGTTGCATAAGGCAGATGCTTGCTTGCTGTTCCTATTAATAGTGCTTGGTGCTGTTTAAACTTAAAAGTATTAATGTTTTTACTTATTCTATCATTTTACGTTTCATGTTTTAAAGATTATTTTAGATGCTACTAATGTTTTAAGTTAAAGTTGATCTTTGCTTATATTATTTTCAGAGAGAGTCACCAATTCTGCTTAAACTTAGTGGCCTAGTCCTCTGTTTTTGAGTATACTAATTGGAGTAATTCTTCTTTGCAACAGATATGGCAAACATGTACATTTTGCTACGATCAGTCTCTAATGGTTTACCACGTATGATTCAGGAATTGCAAAACCATATTCTTGAAGAGGGTCTTCGAGCAACTAGTAACCTGTCTTTGGAAAATGTAAGTGCCATTCATGTGTGTACAGATTTCAGAAAGTAGGTGCAAGTCCTGTGTTAATTATGAAAAGTCTTACATTAATACTGATCTGTTTTGGCGCTGATTAGTGTTCTGGAGATGGCTTGTAATCTTGGTTAGCTGGATTTCAGTATATCTCAATATTTTTTTATTGCACTTTGTTAGAAGGGATACTGAATGAAGACATAACTTGCATGTTACGAGGCTGTCTTTTTTAATTAGTTCTTCAGTACCTGTGCCTTTGTTGTGGATTTTATCTACCACAAGGGTTGATCTGGGACTGCAGTATTTTGCATTTAAGAAGTTTCTACTTTGATTCTGGCTTATTGAAACAACTTCTGGAGGCAGAAAATACTTCATCTCCCACCCTTAACTTACCTGACTCGTTTGTTTTTCCATGTGCTTAGCTAAGCATATGTTTAAAAATGCAAACTCTTCCTTCCTATTTTGTTGAGTGCTTACTGCTTTCTTTGTGAATGTTGTAATTTGGTGTCATACATGCTAACTGTACTGCCTAGATTTTTTAATCATATGCCTGAGTTATTCTGTATAGATGCAAATTTATCTTTGTAATAAAGCCTGTGTAGTACTGTTAGCAGATTGTCTGCTAAATGTGTTATGTTTTTCTCACTAATGAAATTACTGAGTTAACTTGCACTTTGAAGTAGCAGATGCTGCTGCAAAATACTGAAAGGCTGTCAGCCCAGCTAGATAGAATTCTGTAGATAATTCTGTGTCATTATAAATATTAATATATTCCACAGACAGTTTTACAAATGTAAGAAAAACTGTGTTATGTGTTCTGAACTTCAAAATTGTAACCACAGAGGACCCTGGTGGAAGAAAGCTGATAAAGTAAAGCATTTTATGACTGGTTGATCTCAAAGCTCGGAGACAGGATGTCTGGATGAAGGAATTATTTCTGTTGTCTTAGGACAAGAGTTAATTGCTAGATTTTACATGTCTTATGTATTTTATTGATATGGCTTCCTGGCCAGGTGCAAGTTTACTAAGAGATGTAAATTAGTGTTTCTGGTAGTCTGGGAACCAGAGAAGTGTTAAGAATGATGTAATCTAAAATGAGTCAGCAGTGATGTATTATCAATTTAAGAGATTTCAGAGAGAAAGATATAACATTTTGCACTGGTCTTGAGAACTGACAACATCACCAGCACTTGCTTGCTCTGTATGTAAGTAGGATCTTAGACTTTAGTATTTCTGTTAGAAATAGATAGAAAATAGTAAGATTCGACTAGCTGTTTTCTATATTTATGTCAGACTGTCCTACAACATTGTTTTAAGGTTCCCATGTCTGAAGTCTTGACTAGCTCTGTGTTGAATGGAGGAGATTTGTCTTATGTTTTTATTATTTATTATTGATTATTTTTAAGCCTTTCAAGTGTGGCTTGTGTAGAGATAATTTAAGTTCTTAGAGTATATTGCATGTATTTGGCGATACTGTACCAGCCACTCCTAAGTAGCCTTCAAGTCTCAGTCACACTTACTATTTGGATAATAATACTGCACAGTAAAATTGTTCACCCTTTGGAAAGGGCCTTATAGTAGCTGATATTAGTGGTTGGTGGCAGTCTGTACAACCTTATCATCTGGGCAGAAAGGGGGCACAACTGGAGAACCTGTGCCAGCCTTCCCCAGAAGTGACTGTGTGTTTGTATTTAAATCAGATCTTATTTAAATCAGATCTTAAAATGTGTATGTGTCAGCTACTTGGGCAGGGACAAGAAACACTGGTTGGACAGAGAGGGTGCTGGAGGTATTAGCTTGACCACCAGGCTGAGATCTGGACCCTATAGCTGTGCCAGTGGGGAGTCTTATTGGGGATCTGGAAATAAAGGGAAAATCAGCCCCAGACTGACTGTGATCCCTGTGTGCTCTTAAGAGAAATTGTACTTTACTGTAAGTGTACTTGTTATCCTTCCCAATGTGCATGTCCCTCACTGGTGCTAGTGGTGAGCATTGAGGCTCCTGATTACTGGGCCAGCATACAGGCATGGCATATTAATTGTTTGGCAGTGGTGGGATAGCCACATCACATATTAATTGCTTGGCAGTAGTGGGATATCCACATCAGATATTAATTGTTTGATAGTGGTGAGTTAGCCACATCACATACTAATTGGCTTGTAGTGGTGTAGACATTGAATTCCTGTAGCTTGTGTACAATGATCACTGAAGGTGTTTATGCAGTCTAAATCAGCCACACAGTGAACATTCAGAGTTCAGATCACAATTGTTTTATTTCTTTTGTTAACTTAGTTAGTCAGGGAGAGCAGAGGAGTATGGCAAGCTGACAAGGACCTAGTTGGCTGAGATGTGCCAGGCTAAGGGACTGGTGCATGGAAACCTGACTAAGGCAGACATGATTGCATCTGTGGTCACAGCTGCACCAGAAAACAGCAAACAGAAGGATGATCAGGGTGGCTGTGGAGATGTAGAACACTCAGGGAATGGACAGCTCAACCTTTCTGCAGAGGACTTAAAAATCCGTCTGGAGCTGAAGAGACTTGAGTTGGAGGCCAGGCATTTGGAAATGGAAGCTATAGAGAAGGAGAGGCAGAGGCAGCATGAAAAGGAGATGCTCACTCTTCGCCAGAGTCATGGAGGTAATGAGGAAGGAAGTAACTGGACCCCAGAAGCACAAAAGGTCAGTAAATTTCTTCCGCAACTTACAGAGGGGGATAATTTTGATAGTTTCATTTATATGTTTGAGAGGTTATATAAACAGTATGATGTTGACCAAAGGCTCTGCGTACGGTTCCTGACCCCCTTACTCCATGGTAAAGCTGTAAATGTACTTCACTGCACAGGAAAGGGACACCCAGTACTGCTCATGGGTCTAAAGGACCCCATGGTGGGCCGCCCAGACTGCCCCAACAGAATCTGCCAGTAGCAGGGGAAGCCACTACTCCAGGTACACATCCAGGACCTAGGGTTAAATGTTTTGAATGCAACCAGTGAGGCCATGTGACATATAGATGTCCATGGAGGCAAGGTGGGGAACAAAAGGTGAGGGAAACAGTAAGTCAAAATGCCAACAGTAGTTTGTCTTGAGAAAACAAAGGTACCAAATTGCCATCCTGCAGATGGCCTGATAGGGAAGGATTTGGGTGAGGTAGTACCATGTGTTTATGCAGTTACACACAGTCAGGCTTCGAGACAAGCATGTGGGTCTGGTAGCCTGGGGGAGACCCAGACAGACTGCATACTTGCAGCCAGGACTGGTGAGGTAGTTACTATAGGGAGGGAGGTACTATATAGCAGTGAGACTGAAGGTGAGCCACAGCTGCTTGTGGGTACTGATGTTCTCTTGGGCAGAGTGACTGCAAAGGTAGAGCTGAATATTAGTTCCCAGGCTGACAGTGAGGCACCACTGTCAGAGGATGCCAGAATTCCTGTGGGAGGGGAGCTGGGAAAGGGTTACAAAGAGAGAGTTGAGACAGGCTCAGCTCACAGACCCCACATTGCAAGGCCTGAGGCAGGTAGCTAGTGAGGCTCCTGATTCTCAAAGGGAAGGGGGAATCTGTATACTGGGACAAAGGGTTACTGTATAGAGAGTGGACCCCTGAGGGAGGGCTAGAAGGCGAGAGAATACAGCAGGTTGATAGGGCCTAGAGCCTACCATCTGGCGCTTCTAGCTATAGCCAGTAATATTCCTTTTGCAGGTCACATGGGCATAAAAGGTACAAAGAGATATGTTATGCAGAACTTCTATTGGCCTGGAATTTCTAGAGATGTAACAGGGTACTGCAGGACCTGTGAGCAGTGCCAAAAGGTAGGCAAGGTGTGAGACAAGGTGAAAGCTCCTTTGATGCCTTTGCCTATGATTGAGGAGCCATTTCAGATGGTAGCTATGGATATTGTGGGGCCTCTGAATACCCCAAGTTCTACAGGGAAAAAGTATATCCTAGTGGTAGTAGATTATGCTACAAGATACCCTGAGGCTGTGGATTTGTCCTACATTGAGGCAGAAAAGGTGGCAAATGCTTTGTTAGACGTTTTCAGCAAGATAGGTTTCCCAAAAGAAATACTGACTGACAGAGTTGCCAATTTCATGTCAGACCTGCTGACTTGTCTGTGGAAGTACTGTGGGCTGAAGCACCTGAAGACCACCCCCTACTATCCCCAGACTAATGATCTTGTTGAGAGGTTAAACTCTACAATCAAGTCCATGCTATGAGCATTTGCAGACCAGTTTAAGAGGGATTGGGACAAACATTTGCCCCATCTGTTATTTGCTTACAGAAAGGTGCGCCAAGAATCCACAGGTTTTTCACCCTTTGAGTTACTGTATGGTCATAGGGTGAGGGACCTCTAGATTTAATTCAAGATGAGTGGGAGGGTGAGTGTGAATCCCACAAAGAGTCTGTTGTGGCATATGTCCTAAACCTCAGGACAAGGCTTAGGTAACTCATGGGTTTGGCCCAGGAGAACCGGGCAGAAGCCCACCAACAGAAAAGAGTCTGGTATGACAGGAATGCTTGAGCTAGAGAGTATACTGTAGGGCAGCAGGTAATGGATCTCATTCCTGTCAGACACAACAAGCTGCAGGCAGCTTGGGAGGGACCCTACAAGGTGGGAAGAAAGATAAGTGATGTTAACTACATAGTAGAACTGCTAGGCAGGGGCAGAAATTGTACCATGTTAACATGATGAAACCTTACCATGATAGGGAGGCCCTTGTGCTGAGTATTTGCCGTGGATTGCAGGAGGAGTCTGAGGGAGATCTGGTGACTGATCTCCTCAGTGAGGCTCGGGCTGACACCTCAGTGGAAGGGGTAGCAATGTCCCAGCAGCTATCTCCTACTCAGGTTTGAGTAATCTGAGCAGTTTTACACAAGTTTGGGAACATATTCACTGGGAAACCAGGGTGCAAACACCTGGTTCAGCACCAGGTGGATACAGGACCCCAAAGGCCTATTAGGCAGGCACCTTACAGGGTACATGATAGAGTCAAACAGACTCTGAGGGAGGAGATGCAGGAAATTTTAGAACTAGGGGTAATTCAAGAGTCCAACAGTCCCTGGGCCTCCCCAGTAGTGCTGGTGCCAATGAAGGATGGCAGCACCAGGTTCTCTGTGGAAACTATATAGTCACACAGAGTCAGATGCTTACTCCATGCCTAGGACAGATGCCCTAGAGCAGCTGGGTGGGGCTAAGTATCTTACCACCATTGATCTTACCAAGGGTTACTGGCAGGTGACCTTAACCCCCAGTGCTAGAGAGAGGTCAGCCTTTGTGACACGTTTAGGCTTGTATGAGTTCACAAAGATGCCCTTTGAGATGGAAAATGCCCGTGCGACTTTCTAGAGGCTGGTAGATCATATTCTAGCAGGAGGGTTTGCCTTTGCTTACCTAGATGATATTGCCATGTACAGCTATTTCTGGCAAGAGTATCTTCAACATGCCAGGAAGGTGTTGGGCAGACTACAGAGGGCAGGGTTGACCATTAAGCCGAGCAACTGTCGGGTGGGTATGGCAGAGGTCTCCTACCTGGGACATAGAGTGGGGAGTGGTAAGATCAGGCCAGAACCTGCCAAAGTGGAAGCCATTCAGGCATGGCCTGCACCTGTTACCAAAAAGCAGGTGAGGGCATTCTTAGGGGCAGCAGGGTACTACAGAGAGTTCAGCCCCATTTATAGTACCATTGCTGCTCACTTCACAGACCTGACAAGGAAAAACAGGCCAGATAAGATAGTGTGGACCACTGCATTTGAGCAGGCCTTCCAGAAGCTTAAAGACGCTTTGGGAGGACCCCCTGTGGTAGCCAGTCCAGATTACAGCAAATAATTTGCTGTGCAGGTGGATGCTTCGAGCCATGGGGTGGGGGCTGTACTTAGCCAAATGTCTTCAGAGGGAGAAGAGCACCTAGTGGTTTATCTCAGTTGTAGGCTCCAACCCAGGGAAGAATGCTATGCAGCTGTAGAAAAGGAATGTCTAGCCATAATGTGGGCACTGCAGAAACTTCAGCCTTGTCTGTATGAAAGGAAATTCACTGCAGTTACAGATCACAATTCCCTAACATGGTTACTCTAAGCCAGCCAGCAAAATGCCAAGCTGCTAAGATGGAGCCTAGGGTTGCAAGCATATATGTCAGAGCAGCACCGCAATGAGATTAACAATGCCTACGCAGATGGGCTGTCAAGACAGGGAATGGGGTAAGGTATACTCAGACAGACCTAACCCTCTCAAGCAACATTTCTTAAGGGTCACTTGAAAAACTAGCATGAGTTTTCAGGGGAAGGGAGAAATGTGAAAAACTGAAAGGCTGAATTTTGTAGATAATTCTATGTCATTGTAAATTTTAATATAATCCACAGGCTGTTTTACAAATGTAAGAAATACTGTGTTATATGTTCTGAACTTCAAAAATGTAACCACAGTGCATCCTGCTGGAAGAAAGGTGATAAAGTAAAACATTTTATGACTGGTTGATCTCAAAGCTCGGAGACATGATGTCTGGATGAATGAATTCTTTCTATTGTCTTAGGACAAGAGTTATTTGCTAGATTTTACATGTATAATGTATTTTATTAATGTGGCTTCCTGGCCAGGTGCAAGCTTACTAAGAAAACTAAGAGTAAATTTAGAGTTTCTGGTAGCCTTTGAACCAGAGAAGTGTCAAGAATGATGTAATCTTAAATGAGTCAGATGTGATGTATTATCAATTTAAGAGATCTGAGAGAGAAAGAGATATCATTTTGCACTGGTCTTGAGAACTGACAACATCACCAGCACTTGCTTGCTCTCTATGTAAGCAGGATCTTAGACTTTAATGTTTCTGTTAAAATAGAAAATAATAATATTAGACTAGCTGTTTTCTGTATTTATGTCAGACTATCCTACAGATTGTTTTTAAATTTCCTGTGTCTGAATTCTTGACTAGCACTGTGTTGAATGGAGGAGATTTGTCTTGTGTTTTTATTATTTATTATTTAATATTTTAAACCTTTCGACTGTGGCTGTTTTGTATAGAGATAATTTAAGTTCTTAGAGTGCATTATATGTATTTGGTGATACTGTACCAGCCACTCCTAAATACCCTTCAATCTCAGTCACACTTACTATTGGATAATAATATTGCACAGTAAAATTGGTCACCCTTTGGAAAGGGCCTTGTAGTAGCTGATATTAGTGGTTGGTGACAGTCGCTACTGCCTTGTAGTCTGGGCAGAAGGGGGGCACAGCTGGAGAACCTGTGCCAGCCTTCCCCAGAAGTGTCTGTGTTTTGTGTTTAAATCACACCTTAAAGTGTGTGTGTCAGCTACCTGGGCTGGGACATGAAGCACTGGTTGGACAGAGAGGATGCTGGAGCTTGACCACTAGGCTGAGATCTGGACCCTATATACTGTGTGTGTACTTGTTATCCTTCTCAATGTGCATGCCCCTCACTGGTGCTAGTGGTGAGGATTGAGGCTCTTTGATTACTGGGCCAGTGTACGCACGTCACATCTGCTTATAGTCATTATGTATATTTTTGATACGTTTTTTAATAAACATCTGTAATTGCAACTAGAATAGAGACACTGATACACATACAGTGATAGAGAACAAAGCAGTAACATTTTTATGCACTATACACATATGCTACCTTTTTAGCAGTTTTTCACTCCAACGTTTCTTAAATTTCTCAATTCCTGCCTTTCCTTAAACCTCTTTTCTACCCTTTTAGCATTATTCTGCATGCAGTGTTTCCACAGATTCCATTTACTCACACAATTTGCTCTTTCACTTTTCTAAATACCCCGCCTTTAATTCTTTTATCTCCTTTACAATGTTCGGTACTTCATTTACACTTGGTTTTGATTTCCATTTTCTTGTAATTGGTTTTGGTAGTCAGTAGCATTAAACTGAGGAAGGCCTTATTATGCCTAGGCAGTTTGGTGCCTGTGTCTTAGCTTAAAATAATCATTTTGTCAGTTTCAGTATTTTGCACCCCCAACATTTCTGACAAGTACTCTGTAGGGAATTTTTAAAATCTGTCAGCTCGTTACATTCCAAAAGCATTCTCCCAATTACATCTGTCACTATTTTTTTTTATTTTTTTATTAAGTCTTTAGTGGTGCATTCAGGCCAGTAAAGCCGAGCCTCATGAGACATTTTGTCTTCTTGTGATCTTGTCCGTTTTAAGGAGTAA
Organism: Protopterus annectens; assembly: GCF_019279795.1. Taxonomy (NCBI): domain Eukaryota; kingdom Metazoa; phylum Chordata; order Ceratodontiformes; family Protopteridae; genus Protopterus; species Protopterus annectens. Next base: position 200,717,931 of record NC_056732.1, on the reverse strand, counting down.
GTTGCATATTTCCCATGGGTTGCCTTTCAAAGTTGTTTAAATTAATAAATGTACGTCATTGTTGCCAAACTGCAATGCTAAATGAATGTCTGCAATGCATTGCTGGTACTCTCGTTCCCCCAATCTGCATTGCTCATCTTGCTTTCAGTGGCTAGGGCAGCCATCCTCTTCATAGCGTTACTGAGGTCTCAAAATTGTGATGAAAGAGGAAAATTAATCCAGAAAGTCTCAAAGATTTTTCAAGCTCCCCTTTATAAATCTCCCAAATCCTGTTTTCCTAATAAAGAACAGAACAAGCAGTCTGTGCCTTCTTAGGCCAAGCAACGAACAAACAAGAGATGGTAGGAGGGGAATAATGAGAAAAAAGGACCTTTTTCAAAAAGGGATACTGTCTAGTACTTCAGAATACTATGCCAGCATTCCACTCCTCCCTTCATCTTCCTATTTGTCAAAGTTTATCCCAGAAACCAGCTCTTTACTTTCATTGTTGCAAACAGATTGTGACAGGTCCTTGGGAGTTAAAAGTGATGCAGGATGGTTATAGTTGGTACTGGATTTCAGGTGAAATCCTCCCCACACTGTGAACCGAAGATAATTTTTAACACTTTTCCACACTGGGAGTCATAGAGCAAATTCCTTCAGGGTAAAGGGGCAAAAGCTTCTATTCCAACAGTTTTCATGGAGTCAAGTTTTAGATTTGCCCTTTCTCAATTTGTTTGTGAAAGTACCAACATTCAAAATGTTAAACTTTCCACCCTCTGATTCCTTAAACCTCTTGTATTAGAAGCAGCATGGGATATATGCAAATAACCCTTTAAGGACATCACCTGTTTCAGCTATTTGGCAATTCTGAATGTCCATGACTGTTTTCTTTTTAAGTTTATGCATGTCCGCAGCTAGTGCGGTTTGGCTTTATTGGTTTGAATTTGTCCATAAATAGACTTAAAAAGAAAAAAGTCATGAACATTCAAAATTCCCATATAGCTGAAGCACCTGATGTCCTTAAAAGGTAATTTGCATATATCCCACGTTGCCTCTAATACAAGAGGTTTATGGAATCACATAGTGGATAGTCTAGCCTTGTTAGATTTTTCCTTTTGGTTTTTACTGATTGTTTTTTTCCGTGACACCTTTTTACTCATTGTTTTAACATTCAAAATGTTGACCATTCAGACTCTTCGGAGAGTTTTATGGTAGCTTTTGATCTAAAAGATCCTTATCACATTGCATAACTAGGATTCAGGACATTTTTCATATTCCCTGTGTCTGGGACACATCATTTCTCTGCATTACCTATTGGGTTATCTAAAGCTCCCAGGGTGTTCGCAAAGTATCTTGGTCCAGCGATAACTCATTGCAGACTGCATGGCATTTACATATATCCTTATTTAGATGACTTGCTTATCTTTGCAGAGTCTTTTCCCAGATGTCGAGTTCTTGGTATAGGTTTTAGCTGTTCTGACCTGTCAGGGTTCCAAAAAAAATGTTAAGAAATCCTCATTGGCTCCATCACACAAAATTGTGTTTCTAGGGTGCCTTCTAGACACTTCTCGGCAAAAAGCTTTTTTGACTCCGAAGAAAGTGGATTTTTTATCTGGAAACTTTCCTGAGCTTCTCTAAACAGCCTTAGACTTCTGCAAGATAATTTCTCGTTTTCATAGGGTTCATTTCTTCCAAGATCCTCAGGATTCCTCCAAAAAAGGTTACATATGAGAAAAAAAAAACAATGGTTTCAAAAAAAAAAAATACATGGATCTATCATTTGTATCATCTGGAGTTTCAGATTTAGATCTTGGGCTTTGCTAAAAAGTTACTGCAGTGCTGGTGGCCACACACAGAAGCAAATCCAGGCCTCCCCATTCCTCCTCCTATTCCAAGCCAATTTATAACCACCTCAGATTTTGCTTGTGGGGCAGTTTCTATGGAGTAAAGCTGTAAGGCCTTTGGAACTCCAAACTGACGAAAGCACACGCAAATCAGGGATGTTGGCTGTGATATATGCCTTGAAGTCTGTTCTTCACCTATGGTCCTAAGGACTTCTACAGGTAACTACAGACAACACCACAGTCATCTGGAAAACAGACAAACAGAAAGTTACCAGGTCTTACCCTCTGTGCAGGCTGGCCATGATGGTTTGGGTGGTAATTCTGTAGCATTCCTTAATCTTCCAAGCACCTTACATTCTGTCAGAGCAAAATGTAGCAGCAGATGAGCTGTGCAGGACCAGGACAGACCTTCATGAATGGAAAGTGAATGAAGTGGTTTTCCAAGAATTGATTCATTTGTGGTGAACTTCTCAAATACATCTGTTTGCCACCTTTCGAAACAAACAACTAAACAAATTCTGCTCCAGGACACACAAAACGCTGGCATGGAAAAACAGATGCATATTTAATGCAGTGGTTGGAAATGTTCCTTTATGCCTTTCTGCCTGTTCCACTGTTGATGCAGGCAGCATTGGTTTACCTTTCTTATGAAATATGACAAGGGGCAGTTACCATAGGTTCCTCACAGACTGAAACTACTCACACAAGACAAGGGTGTGTCTGATATACCCACATCTCAAGCAACTTCAGTTAACTGTCTGGATGATTCAATTCTGTTACCTTTTAGGCACCTCTTTTTTGAGGACATGCAGCAGGTACTAAAGGATGCAAGAAAACTTGCTGCTAGAAAATCTTATGTTGGCAAATGAAAAATATTTTTCTAGTTGGTGCCTGACAAATAACCAGAGTCCTGTCAGGGATTATGTATCACTGGTGCTAAAATATTTTTTTGAGTTACTATCCACTGGCCTCTCTTATTCCTCTGGCAGGTTGCATCTTGTGGCCAATGTTCATCGTGTTACACTGCTGCAGTCATTACACTTGGGTTATCCTGCCATCAGGCGGTTCCCCAGTCGGCCTGAGTTCCAAAGTCTTGGTCTGGCGTCGGTTGCTGTCGCCTCCTCTCTGACGTCAGTGCGACAGGGGTATATAAGATGCAGCCAACGCCATTTTCTTCAGTCATTCTTGCCGCAGTGCCCGAAGCAAAAGCAGTTCGCAACTGCCGGTCAGCCGACTCCTGAGATTTTCATTCTGAATCCAGAACCGAAGTCTTCTACAAACCTAAGTACCCCGTTGGGGAAACTTTTTCTTGCCTCAGACCAATGTCAGTAAAAGTTAATAACTGTATTTCTTGTGGGAAGCAAATACCTCATAAGGATTTCCATTCTTATTGTATCCCATGCCTAGGCCCAGACCACGATGTCACTGGTTGTCGGTTTTGTGCTAGGTTTAATAAGCGCACTATTAAACATCGATTTGATTTTGCCCGACATTATTTTGGCAGAAAATTCAGTTATACCATGCCGTCGGAACTTCCGACGACCGGAATACATAAAAAGTGCAAAGACAAGGATAGGCATCCGAGGCCCAAAACTGACAACGAAGCGTCTTCTAGACCAGTCGCCGGTTCTCCGGTTTTCAGCGAGGGGCCTTCGCAGCCCCTGATGACTGTTTCTGTAGAACCACAGGCTGCCTCTGACTCCCACATGGAGATGGCTGGGCCTTTGGACGCACAAGTTATTCAGACACGAAACTACCCTTTCAGAGGGATCTTGAGTAGCTGAACAACCCGCAGCTTCAGAGGGTGTTTTCAGACCTACCCAGTTAAGCATTACATGTTCTGCTAAGTCTAAACCTACTTTAAAAACAAAGAAACAAATTCAGCATTCTCCAGGACAGGCCTCCATGCCTAAGAAACAAATGCTCAAAATGTCCGAAGACCTAATCACTCTGATTAGGGGTTCCCATCTCCCTCCTGATAAAAGGCCTAGACTGGATGCGCAGACTATGACTCATCCGACCAGGTATCCATCTCTTCAGATTCATCCTCAGACCTAGGATACTCCTTACCCCCTTATGAGGATTCTGATGCTGAGGAATCAATTCCATCAGCCTCTCTGCCTGAGGACTACTCCTTTGGTGAAACCTTGCATACCATGAGGGAGCATTTCCATTGGGAAGGCCAGGATTACTCAGAATCCAAGAAAAGGCTCAGAGACTTTCTTTTATTACCTCAACACAGACCCCTTGCTATTCTGCCAGTGTTAGATATAGTGGATGATGTGTATACTGAATCCAGTTTAAATCCTGAGTCTTTACCTCCAGCCCCAGTTAAGCGTGACAGATACTACAGAGTCCCTGACTCTCACAAATTTCTTTATAAAAGCCCTGTTGCCGACCCTGAAACTATTTCTCAGGGACCCAAAGGGGTTAAGGCCTCATCAGCAAAGAATCCAGTCCCCTCTGACAGAGATTCCAGAGCATTGGACAGATGGGGGAAGAAAGTATATACGTCTGCAACTTTAGCAATGAGGGCCTTAAATTGCCAGTTTCACATGTTAAAATATCAGCAGTTTCTGATGTCTTAGTTGAAACAAAAAATGCTTCCAGATTCAGATCCTCCTAATTTAAAGGAAATGCAGGATTTATTGCATGCAGCTGAACAAGTGGGAAAACACACTTTGCAATGTGGTTTTGATTCTTTAGAGGCTGCCTGTAGAGCAGCTGTTACAGGTTCTGTCATTAGAAGACATGCTTGGTTAAAAGAACATACATTACCAGATCATGTTAAAGCAAAACTATTGGATGCACCTTTACAGCAGGATGTGTTATTTGGAGTTAAGGCAGAAGAGGTATTAAAGAAAATGGAGGATAAGGCAAAATCTATGCAAACAGTGAAGGATTTCTTACAGATTCAGCCTCCTCGATTTAGCAGAAATTGGCCAACAAAAAATTGGTCCTTTCCAGCTTCAGACAGACCCCAAAGGAGCAGATACAGACATCCAAGTGGCAGAGGTCAACCACAAGGTCCCTACAGGCCTCAACAATGGGGTGCATCAGGCCAGAACGAAGGGGAAGACAGGCCACAACCTTATAAAAAACAGCCCCAATGACTTCCCACTACAGCTGCCAAACAGCTCTCTCTTGGCATCCCCCTTGGGAGGAAAACTGGCACTTTTCTATCACAATTGGCATATGATCACCAAAGACAAATGGGTTCTCAACATTGTATCTCAAGGTTACAGGTTCCACTTTCACACTCTGCCAAGGTTAAAAGGAATGCCAAACCTGCCACCAAATCAATGGGCAGAGGCTCAAAAACAAATTACAGCACTCATGGACATGAAAGCTATTCAAAAGGTACCACCACAGGAGCAAGGGCAAGGATTTTACTCAAGACTCTTTCTGGTTCCCAGAAAAGAAAAAGCCTGGAGGCCCATTCTGGATCTTTCTTCTCTAAGCACTTACCTGGATGTTCCGAAATTCAAAAAGTTGACACTACAGCAGCTTCTTCCCATGCTTGGCAAGAAAGCTTTGCTCGTAACATTGGACCTCAAGGAGGCATACCTGCATGTCCCTATCAGACAAAACTGCAGAAGATACCTCAGATTCATAGCTGGTTCAATGCACTATCAATTCTCTGCACTGCCCTTTGGCTTATCTACTGCGCCCAGGGTCTTCACAAAGTGTCTGGCACCAGTAATTGCATTTTGCAGACAAAAAAGGAATTCAAATTTCTCCGTACCTGGACGACTGCCTGATTCAAGCAGAGAGCAAAGACATTCTTCTACAGCATCTGGCGTTTGTAAAACAGTTAAGTTGTCTAGGGTACACAGTAAACAAAAAGAAATAAAAACTAGTGCCCTCACAAGAGATAATATTCCTGGGTGCCAGCTTGAATACAACGGCCCAGATGGCTTATCTCACGCCAGACAAGCAAGGACATCTCATTCAATATTTTCAATTGATGGCAACAAGAACCCAACTCCCTGCAAGAAAAATTCTGCAGGCCTTGGGTTACATGTCATCTTGCATACTACTAATTCCATATGCTAGGCTGCATATGAGGAAACTACAATGGTTCCTGAAGAGTGTCTGGTCTCAACACTGTCAAAGTTTGGAAACAGTTATACCACTAATTCCTTGCCTGCAACAGGAGTTTCGATGGTGGGCTCAAGCTTGTCACCTCAACAAGGGACAGCCTTTTACTCAACCCACAGCCAGGCAAACACTGACAACAGATGCATCGGATTACGCCTGGGGAGCACACATGGCAGGAAAATGTATTCAGGGCAGGTGGCCCGCAGAACAAAGGCATCTTCACATCAATCAAAAAGAGATGCTAGCTGTACAAAATGCCCTAATAGCCTTCAAGGACCTGCTATACCCAGGACAACTACTATTAAAGACAGACAACACCACAGTTATGTGGTACATAAACAAGCAAGGGGGCACTCACTCTTATCCCCTCTGCAGACAAGCCATGACCTTGTGGAACACAGCTCTAAACTATCAAGTTCATCTGCAAGCACAATTCCTGCCAGGAGAGAAAAACACACTGGCAGACGACTTAAGCAAAAACATCATGGATTCCCACGAATAGGAGTTGAATCCACAAATATTCAGAATGATATCACAGAAATGGTGGAGCCCCGACATAGATCTGTTTGCATCTCCAATGAACTGCCAGCTATAGAAATTCTGCACAAGGACTTACCATCCACAAGCATGGAAAGTGGATGCCCTCTCATTCAGCTGGGACAACCTACAAGTATACGCTTTCCCACCACTACCTCTCCTTCCAAAGGTACTCATCAAAGCCAGGCAGGAAGAGCCAAAGATGATCCTGATTGCACCAGACTAGCCACGCCAGCACTGGTACCCAATCTTGAAGAACTTAGCACAAGGACCACCCTGGATTTTGCCTCAAATACCACATCTGCTGACTCAGCACAACAATCAGATATTTCACAGCCTTTAAATCTGGCTGCATGGAAGATTACCTAGTCAAGCAAGCAATGCCTCTCTCCAAAACTGTTATGGATGTCATTCTGGAGGCCAGAAGGCCTAGTACCAGGAAAGCCTATTCGGATAAATGGAAGAGATTCTGTGCCTGGAACCAGGCTCACAGCCTTGACCCTCTTGTCCCAAATATTCCTCAGATACTACAATATTTAATTGAGATGCTGCACAAAGGCCTCTCCTTTTCATCCATCAAGATCCACGCCTCTGCCATCTCTGCTCATTACAACATGGATCCACCAATTTTCTCTAATCCTTTGCTAAAACAGTACCTCAGAGGGGCTAAAAACATAAGACCACCCCGTAGAGCACCTACTTCAACTTGGGACCTCAAGTTCATGTTGGAAAAATTAACTTTACCTCCTTTTGAGCCAGCAAACACAGCAGATTTAAAATATATCTCTTGGAAAACTGCTCTACTCCTGTCAATAAGATCAGCACAAAGAGTTTCAGAGTTACAGGCACTAATGGCAGTGAAACCATTTATCATTTTCCACCAAGACAGGGTGTCTTTAAGAACTAACCCTACTTTTATGCCAAAGGTGGTATCAAGTGTGGCTCTCAACCAAACTATCCACTTGCCAACTTTTTATTCAAATCCACAGAATAAAGGGGAGAGACTACTGCATTCTTTGGACATACACAGGCAGTTACACTTCTACTTGGACAAAACCAAAGCTTTCAGAAAATCTGAGCAATTATTGGTAGCATATGCTGCAGGAGCACAGGGAAAAGCCATTCCAAAACAGACCATTTCAAAATGGATAGGACACTGTATACGTTTCTGCTATACACACCATGGAAAACCTGTACCTAACAGCATTAGATCTCACTCCACCAGGGCGACAGCCACTTCAACTGCCTACCTCAGAGGAGTACCTACCAAGGACATTTTGGAAGCAGCAACTTGGAGTTCTGTACATACCTTCACCAAGCACTACCATCTGCCTCTATACTCTAAATCCAGAACTGGCTTCTCCACTGCAGTGCTGCAGGGCCTTATAGCCACCCCTAATGCCTTATAGTACCAGCCTCCCTACCTCAGCTTTGGGATTCTACCCAAGTGTAATGACTGCAGCAGTGTAACACGATGAACATAGTACAGTTTTGTACCTACCATAAATGTAGATGTTCGAGTGTATACACTGCTGCAGTCCAGGTTACCCACCCTCCATCCCCTCTTTCTTGCTGGTACGTACATATGTCTTCTACCCTTTACTACCTATGGGGAGTATTTGCTGGTATCTGAAAGTTGTTGATTGCTTTATTTATGTATGTTTTATTAGCAGTTGGAATAGCCTACCTTTTTGGGGGCACCTGACATCTGGGGCAAGAAAAATGGCGTCGGCTGCATCTTATATACCCCTGTTGCACTGACATCAGGGAGGAGGCGACAGCAACCGATGCCGGACCAAGACTTTGGAACTCAGGTCGACTGGGGAACCGCCTGACAGCAGGATAACCCAAGTGTAATGACTGCAGCAGTGTATACACTCGAACATCTACATTTATGGTAGGTACAAAACTGTACTTTTTAGCATGTCTGCCTATGGATCCTTCTCTTATTTTTTTTGTCTGTTATTAGTGAAACAGTTTATAAATGGGGTTGTACACCTGAGACCTCTTCATAAACTGGTTGCTCCTTCTTCAGATCTCAACTTTGTGCTGTCTCCTTTGAATCTGCTCATCAAATCAGTTTAAGGTGCATTACTTGGAAGAATATTCTTCTCAGTGCTCTATGCTTTATTGAAAGGAAATCTCTCATTCATGCCCAGAATTGTTTCAGGGTTCACCTTGAGTCAACCAGTCAGTTTTCTGGTCTTCCATCTACACCCAAAAACTAGGGAGAACTGGGTCTGAGGAAGTTTACAAAGACAAAAAACATTTACCCAGTAAAACCAATAAAATGATCTGAAGTCAGTCCACCTGTTAAAGGTGGAGGATTTGGAACTGGATTTATCTTGTTGATAGAAATATTTTGGTTCAAGGGTTTGCTCTAAATGCATGGATTCTTGACAATTCCGTGCTAGAAGAACTAGGTAGAAAGGATTTTACATATTCTAGACATGAATCGCCAGCTCGGGTACTATCTTGACAGACCTTTAGTCCTGTAGAAAAGCAAATTAGTTCTAGATGGGTGTCGGCTGTTGCTTTTTTTTTTATACCCACCATGATAAATGTATCCCAGGCAGTATTAAGGCATATTCTTCTAGAGACTTGGATTCCTCAATGGTATACTGGAAGGGGATGGACTCTAGAAGTCTTCTAGAGGCAGCTGATTTGAACTGTCTACATACTTTTACAGAGCATGTCAGACTGTATTACTTTTCCACTTCTTTGTAAAGAAATTAGAATCAGATTGGAAAATCCTGTTTGGACACAGGAATCAGTAGGAGGGTACTCCCTAAATGTCATAATTTATTCTTACAATGACCTTTCAATTAAGATCTACTGTTTTAAGTACTTTGCAAAACTACTTTCCTGTGATGCATCTTGCTGTCTCACTTCTGTCTTTCTTTGCTAAACAAATTGCTTTTATCCTTGTAATCAGTTGTTACACTTTTACCATTTACACTCGCAGATCAGTTTTAATATCATGTGTATACCTTTCACATGTGCAAGTGTAACATATTTGTTCTATAGAGCAACTTGAACTGACACATTTTTTTTCAAAACTATTTGCATTCACTGATAAGCAAGGGAAAGTCCTTGAAGTTACAACTACCAAGCAATTTGAGGTTTTGACATCTTTCCATTAAGCTATGATTGTTTCCATTAGGCCATAGTAATAAATGTGCCAGCGGAACTAGCCCATTTGCTATCCCTTAAGTGATGGTAATCTACCTTTCATCAATTAATCTCCTTTACTTATTGCATCCCCAGAACAGTACTTGTAAAAGCAATGGATTTTTTAATCAACGACTAATTGCAAATATTGTTTCCCTTGATTAATAATACTTAGGAAAGGAAAGTAATCTCATTTTTTTAATCAACAACAGATGCTTTGTGTTGTTTCCCTGTGAATAAGCACTGCTTTTTGAATGAAGCCATGTAATTTTTTTAGCAGTGAAATGCTGTATGTTGATTTGTCAAGATTGTCAGCACTCATTAAAGCAGTATAATAGTGACGTGTGTACATGTTTGCATCTTATGTATATGTGTTGCGGGTGTTTACTGTGCCATAATGGTGTCTTCTTGTCATTGCCCCTTTAAGAGTGCTACCTCAGAAACAGCAGATGGGTTAGAACTGGGCAGAAATATAATGGAGAGTTGCAAGTGGGGCTATTTAAAGTCCAGTAGAAGGCTATTCACGGGATTCATGACCTTTGGGTCTAAAGGGTGTCCTGGATAGGATTCTAGAAATCGTTACATATTCCAGAAGGAAGGCAGTGCAGTTGGTGTCATTCTAAGGGGATTCAGTATCTGTCTGCCTGGGATGACATGATTGACAGACCACGATGCTTTGCCAGAGATGGCCTGCACCTGTCACCCTTGAGATTCCGGATACTGGCTAAGGCTCTTGCCACTACTGTAGTGCCTTTTTTTAGGCAAGGTTCAAATGACAAATTCACCACCGTAACAGGTACAAGCAAGCAAAATCTGAGGGTAATGCTACTCAATGGTAGAAGTCTAAACCTGAAAATGCACTCACTCAAGGCACTCCTTAAAATGGAGAACATTGACATCTGTGCAGTGACAGAGACCTGGTTCAACGCTGCAGAGAGCACCCCTGCATTACCAGGCTATAATTTATACCACACATTTCGGCCTCCTGACCTGGACCGAAACACTAAAGGCGGAGGTGTGTCCATATTCATTAAGGATATCCACACCTCCAGGGTAGTTGCTCAGCATAATGCATCCGAGATTGTCCAAGTGCAACTAACTCTGGGCAAGACCGCAATCCAAATTGTAGCTTGCTACAGATCTCCCACCATGCCCCAGGATTCCCACTCCTTATTTCTTGATACACTGGAAAATATTAGGGTACAACGTAACACCCTAATAATGGGCGATTTCAACTACCCCACCATTAACTGGGAAAACTACTCATGTAGTTTCAAGATAAACCTTGACGAGTGGATGGGTAACAGAAAATACACCCCTGGGATCACTTCATTGGCTCTGTTTGACAGAGTATCAGTTAATTAATCAATGGGGCAGCAAAAGCCGACACACTCTGGCTATAAATGCCCTCGGGCAGATAGCCTAGTACTTACCTATGAACCTATGTACCAACTCTTTTGCTCTGCGTTTTCTGGAATTCATAAATTCCAACGCCTTGGATCAACTTATCCACACCCCCACCAGGGGCAGCAATATCCTAGACCTGGTCATTACCAACATGAGCAACCGGTGTTCCACTCCAGAGGTCAATTCTACGGTGGTCAGATCGACCACAAGCTAATCACCCTAGACATCCACATCCTGCCCCCACCCACCATTAGGGAAACCACCATAAAAAATTTCTCCAAAGCCAACTTCATGCTTCTTAAGACAGAAGTGGCAAACTTCACGACATGCATGCAGACGGACAAGAGAGGTACGACTGCTTAGTCCTACACAAATGCACTTTATAAGTACTTACACAAGTGCATGGATTGTACAATCCCTAACAGAACCAAGACACTATCCTCCAAAAAAAAGAAGCCAATCTGGTGGTCCCCTGCCATAAACAAACTCTACAACAGAAGAAAGAAACTGTTGCAAAAAAGAGTAAAATCCCATGATTGGAGGAACTCTCTGGTCAGCCTCCGTAAGAAGCTGAGATCCCTCATAAAATCCTCCAAAGCTAATTACGAAAACAAAATCGCCACTGATTCTAAAGACAACCACAAAGCATTCTGTAGCTGTGTCAAGAATCTCAATGGCAACACTCAGATCTGCTCTGAGTTACAGCACAATGGCACTAAATATACAGAACCAACTGATATTGCCAACATCCTGGCAGATAGGTTCAGTACTAACTTTACCCCCCTGTCACCCCCTAAAGGGCCCATCTCTATACCGGAAGAATGCAAAGTTCCTGTAATCATGGCTGCACAGGTAAAATCCACACTCCAAAGCCAAGAACACAGCATCCATGGGACCTGACAACATCCCAGGCTCCGTTCTACATGAACTACAGAACGAACTGGCACCCCCACCTAAGTACCATGTTCAATCATAGCCTCACCTCAGGCTTTGTGCCCACTGAATGGCACACAGCGACAGTTATCCCACTCCACAAAGGGGGAGCCACCACGGACCCCGGGAACTACTGCCCCATTAGCCTGACAAGCCTGATCTGCATGGCTATGGAACATATCATCATGGAACTTATAAACAATGACATTGGTAATCTCCAGACTCTGGACCCCACCCAGTTCGGGTTTGTAAATGGCAGATCATGTCTCCTAAACCTGATAGACTTCTTTGAAGCGGTCATCAAAGCTGTAGATGAGGGTAAGGTGGTTCAGACAGCCTTTCTAGATCTCACCAAGACTTTCAACACCATCCCCCACTCTGGAATTATTGACAAACTCACTAAACTATGTATAAATCCCTATGTCACAAGATGGATTTTCCAACTGGCTCACTGACAGAACCCACACTGTTAAAGTAGCAGACTCCAAATCCGACTTCAGACCAGTGACAAGTGGAGTACCACAGGGTTCAGTCCTGGGTCCTCTCCTGTTTGGTATCTACTTCTCTGAAGTACAGGCTAACACAGAAGGTCTTCGCTTAATGAAGTTCACAGATGACTACAAACTACGAGCCATAATCGAAACTCCTAATGATGTGGACATCCTACAAAAGGGCCTCACTGAGACAGATGCCTGGTGTTAAAGCCATGGCCTCAAGCTCAATGCCAAAAAGTGCATTGTCATCCCTTTTGATAAAAACTCTGTACCCTTGAACTACCACATAGGCGGTAGTCTACTACGAAAGTGTGATGAGACCGTGAGACACAGGTGGACAGTAGTCTCTCCTTTGATAATCACATCGCCACAGTAGTCAGGAAATCCTTCTACGTGGCACAGCGCATCACAAAGTTTCTCATCCAGGAAAAAAGAGGTCATTGTTCCCTTCTACTCGTCACTCCCTAGACCCATTATAGAATACAGTACTCCTTTTGGTATGTATCTCACAAGACATCTACAACAACTGGAAAGGCCACAGAAATGTCTCACAAAGAGGATTACCAACCTCAAACAGATGCCCTACGCAGACCGTCTCAAAAAACTCCAGCTTTACTCCATCACATATCACCTACTCAGAGGCGATCTCTGCCTAACATACAAAGATATGTCAAACCCAGAGCTGTTGGACATGCTCCACTTAAAGAAATTCCAATCCCTCCGAGCTACACGCTCTAAGGACCTAAACCTTGCCACCACAATAAACAGAACATGCTGGAGGGATAGATTCCTGTCCCAGAGATTTCCCATACTCTGGAACAAACTATCTATCTATATCAAACAAAGCTCCTCATTAGCACTCTTCAAGAAAAATCTTGATGATTGGATGGGAGATAAGAAATACACCTCTGGGATCACTTCTGTAGCTCTGCTCGACAGGGGCACGGGAAAATAATTTTCTTGGGTGGTGAAAGCCAAGGTACCTTTTTGGCTAGGCTTATATAGGCCCGAGAGCCAATAGCCTAGTACCTACCTATGAACCTGTGAGGGAGATGAGCTGTTTCCCTATAGAGGCTAGGTTATTTGGTTGTATCTCTGCCTTTTTGAAAGTACAAGGAAAGGGTACTTCAGTTTATTCCTGCCTGTATGGAAGTGTAAAGAGAAACTACTTGGACTTAGGTATGTCATTGTGTTCTCTGCTAGTAATGTTCTTTTATTACTAGATGGTGTTTTGCTAGAAAACTGTTTGTGTAAGGAAGTATTGCATCTGATTTTAACTCAACTTTTAAGAATCTTGTGTATAAGGGAATATTTTAAGTTCATTCACTGTGTCTTGTCGCTGGGTAATCACTTTGTTTGTCAATAACATGTTGGATTCACAATTTTCTTTCATTTTTCTGATGTAATTAAAGAATGCCTTATTATATTCAAGCATTGAGACCAAGCTGGAGTCCGTAGTTAGATTAATTTAACCTAGACACATTTATGAATTTTCTTGTGTATTTTTGACCTACCAATATGTGTTCATGAATGCAGAAGTTAATAATGCCATAAACTCAAGGGTAATATCTTGAGAAGACTTACTTGAGTCATTTGAGGATAGTATTCCTGCCTTTTTTCATATGTCCTTCATTACCTCACCGTTTACAATGATTATATTTATGAAGAATGTCATGTAGGACTCTCATTAATTTTATGCTCCAGTTAAACATGATAGTCTCATGATTTATATTAACTGCAAATGTTAGAACCCTGGGAGGGGAGCAGAAACGTCCTAGGTTTGTCAGTATGATGCCTAAGATATTGGTATACTTAACTGGATTTTGTACAATTTGCTACCTATTGTTTTGATTAATATAGTTTATACATTCCATGGTTTTTATGTTAATGTTTTGTTTTGAGTATTAAGGATTGTGTTTTAATTTTTAACCAAATTAACCAAATGTAAAATGAAATGCAGCATATAAAAAGAAACAGAATCCAAAATATTTAACTTTCAAAACACAAATTGTATCCACTATGTCAAAACTCAGCTGGTTCAAACATTTTTATTACCCATACAGCTTAGAGGTCACACACATCATTGCACTCTTCCTTGTATTGCAGTCTGTTCAGTGTAGCATTTCAAATTCTCTGCATAACCTTTGCCAACATTCCAGAATATATGGAAGAACAGAGTAATGTTTATATACCTATCTAATTGAAATTGTCAAAAAATGTCAATAAATGATTAAAAGCTGTTAATGAAAGATGGCCAATAGTTTTCTAATATTTTGCATAAAACATTTTTACAGTGCTAGTTAGAATCTATGCTGCTTTGCATTTGGCCAGTCTCTTCCTTAAAGTCCTTAGATGACTCCCAAAATCCAGAACTTCCAGTCTCACCCCAGAGGAAGATCTAATAGGGATCCCACCAGTCCTTGTATCCTATCTCAAGACTCTTCTTAGTCACCTCATAAATGCTGGTATGTAGTATGGCAAAGTCAAATGCAAACAGTATAAATAAACTGCTGATGCCTTTTAACCCTGTCATTTTGACAAGATAATCCCTCACTTTCACAGCCATCTTCGCAATCACCATTAGAAATAAACCCATGGACATAATGCAACCCTGCCTTGTGC
Organism: Protopterus annectens; assembly: GCF_019279795.1. Taxonomy (NCBI): domain Eukaryota; kingdom Metazoa; phylum Chordata; order Ceratodontiformes; family Protopteridae; genus Protopterus; species Protopterus annectens. The sequence goes on along the minus strand of NC_056732.1, from coordinate 200,702,840 downwards.
CTCTCTCGATTAAATCCTCTTCTGTCAGACCCCCATTCACTATCACTCGAAATGTTGGATGAGTGTAAAGGGCTTTCACCCAAACAAAAACCTGTTCCCATATTTTCTTGTCTCTAAAACTCCCCCATAGAAACAAGCACTTGAGAGTCAAATGTTTTACTATATAAA